>NC_079218.1:52119150-52261650 GCF_029633865.1 Lampris incognitus
TTTGGACAACTGTTCACATGCATAAAGAACGAAGAGCATGTGCAATTAGGTGATTATGAACGAGGTATTGTGGTCTAAAAAAGGCCCACCAAAACATTAGGAGAACTGGACCGAATGCTTCGCAAAATTAAATTCTTGCCAGATTAATTGTCCTCGCTGCCATTTTGGAAATGTCTCGTATGAAGAAGATAGTTTAGAAATGGAGCATTGACACAAGGAGGAGGAGCGAGGAAGACAGGATAAAGATTTCCAGTGTTCCTGCTCTGGATTAGCCAACTGGATTAAGAGATTATAGTGAAATTAAGTGTTGCTGGAATGCCAAGGAAGAAGCACATAGCGAGTCAATCCAATGTCAGAAATGAGCAAAATAGACCGGCCGCATGTGGTGGTTAATGAAGCAGCTCATATTTCATGGTTGATATCTTACATTATACCCCAAATACGGACTGAAGGCCAAAGTAGTATCCCCCCCCCCCAATCTGGATTTCATAACTATGGTGAAATAATTTAGACAGCACCAATCTTTAATATGAATGAACAGACTCTTGTCTTGTAAATTTGCTTCGGGGCCGTGGCAGGATCTCAGGCACATGATGTCCTGGCCATGCCAAAGTAACGTGAGTTCAAAAGCACCGGAAACGTGTCAAATATTCTATAGATTCTAGAAACAACAGGTCTTCTCACCATGAAATGAGCTTGGTTGAGCAGTATTGGACCTTGACCATGCGCTTCATACAGGTAGTTCATGCACACACTCAGTTCTTTTGCACACACTGCTGTAGGATGTTGGACCACAGGCCAGCAACCTGCTCCCTCATCAACCTGCTCCCTCATCGAATCTCCACACTCTGACTTCAGTAATGCAAAACGTGGAGGATACAAAAAAAAAAAAAAACGAACCCAAAAAATTACAAGTACAAGATCTTTTCTATGTTCTCGAGAAAGCAAGTCTCCTGTCTTGTTATTTCTTACAGGTGTCTAAACATGAGGTGTAACTGGGATGCACTAGCACTTCACACATCCAAGACTCTAGTAAAACTCTCAGAGAAGACGTAAACTACACATATGATGTCAGATCAACACTCCAGGAGACGATATGAGTATGAACAAACAAACAGAACAAACACACACTTTCTATTTCCTCTTGTACTGGACCACAATTTACAATTCACCTCATCTTCACAACAATACACACTGCCAGTGCAAATGTGTAAGACAGATATGTCATGTCATGTGTTAGTGGGATGTGCAGACGTGGGAAAGAGAATCATAGGGAAAAAGCGCTATCAGTATTTACGAAGGAAGCATTAATCTTTGAGATGCAATAAACGACTTTTATGTTGCGTGAGTAAAATGATAAATGTTGGGTTATGAGGACATTTCCTGTTTTTTCCATGTTACAATGACAGGATTTCTCTGACTTGAGAGCATTCCAGCAACTACGAAGAGGAGTCTGACAGCTCTGCAAGTAAATGAATAAGAGCTGCTGGGGCATCACATGTTCTTCACATTTCAGATACTTTTCGATTTAAGATGATTTGATTGAAGACCGGATTTTAGATATGAACGAGGGGCAACTATGCCTCCATGTCTGTCATTCATTACCTCCACAGGGGCTGATGTGATGTGATGCTAATGTGATGTGATGTTAACGTGATGCTAATGTGATGTGATGCTGATGTGATGGGATGCTAATATGATGCTAATGTTATGTGATGCTAATGTGATGTGATGCTAACGTGATGCTAATGTGATGCTACTACACACCAAACTGCCTCAGCTGTTGTGTAGAGTCCTCTCATGCCAAAGAACATGAACAAATATAACGTGAACAAAAGAAGAAGATGTAATAGAAAAGTACTTTCTTCTAAGGAATGGTACTAGGTAATGATTGTGATGTCATTCATAATGTATTTCTTTTAAATGAATATTGCACCTTGCATGCAATCTCCCGACCAACAGTATGAAACTGGACTTAAACAAAGTTAAAACTTAAATAAAACAATATGCACGCGCGCGCACACACACACACACACACACACACACACACACACACACACACACACACACACACACACACACACAGGTTCCGTCTGCCCTCTAACTCCCATTTAGTGAAGACGTCTTTCCTACACATGGCCTACACATGTTTCCTACACATGGTGTACACGTTTCCTACACATGGTCTACATGTTTCCTACACACGTTTCCTATACATGTGCGTGGGTTTAGTGGGTTCTCCTACACATGTGCGTGGGTTCAGCAGATCAGTGCAGTGTGGTCCCTCCTGGTGGTCAGCGGTTTAACATAACCTCATTTCACTCTGAGCAGAGAAGTGGGACGTGGGGCCTCCCGCCCTCGTAACACACTAAGGACAATACACACATGCAAAATGGCTTCATCTCTGCATCCAACCATAGAGATATTTTATGTCAGTCCTGTTGGATTATTCTTTGAAATGCAACAAAATAGACATACCGATATATGTTATGATATTGTATAAATAGATATACACATGTTGTATTGTAGTTTGTGTATCTTCTCACATAGAGGGATATTCTTTAGGGAGGTAAAAAAGGAGCAGCAGAAAAGTGGTAATGTTGCTGATCCTCGCAAACTCTGAAAACATATTCATGTCCTCTACATCCCTTAGTTTGTCATGCAGTATAAATAGACGTCACCTCAAACTAATTTACAGAAAAGAAATCATCCCACAGTTGACAGACAGAAATAATGACAGGATTATCACCCTTTCCTCTCACCCACTCTCACCCTCTCTCGTCACACACAAGACAAACTGCCCGAGCCCGGGGGCTGCAAACAGACTTAGCTCATCAAGACAAGGGTGCAAATACTGTTATTTGTTTCTGTGCGTTCACACTGCTGCAGAGAATGAAGAAAAGTAGTTGAGAGCATGTTTAGGGGAGGGAGAGTAACCTAGTTGTTGGTGTTGATCCTTAGCTTGAAAGACACTCTTCCGGCAAATTTGTCTCTTTCATTTCCAGTGGGAATATTGTTGGCATTAATCTTGCACTCGATGTTGATGTCTTCGTTGGCTGTAATGTTGTTGAACTTGACGGCAACCAAAGGCTGAGAGTAGTTCACCTAGAGAGGAGCAGTCAATTGATACACAACACACTGTTTTAATACAGCAACAACATGTGTTCTTCCACAGGATGTTTCTAATATAATACCAACTGGCTACTCCTTTAATAATAATAACAACAACAATAATAATAACGATGATAATGATAATAATAATATAATGATGATGATAATAATAATATAATGATAATAATAACAATCCAGTGATTCAAGTAAATTCTTTATGAAAGAGTACAAGCCTGTTTCATGCTATAAGCAATCATCAGTTTATATTTCATCATTATAGCATGAAGCAGGCTTGTACTGTCTCACTGAATTATTTTGCTCCTTATTTGTTGAGCAATTTTCCTACCATTGAGTGTTTCTTTTAACAAAGTTAATAATGATGATATTAATAATAATCATTACATTTCTATAGTGCTTAAATTATGTGCTATATGGTAGCATAGCATATCAGTTATAATTAAAGTATATTTATTATACATTATTATATTTTTATTTATATACTATATATTTATATTTATTATATTTTTTGAGATACTTTATTGATCCCCATGGGGAAATTCTTCAATTATATATTATCATATATTATACATTATTCATTCATATATTATTAATCATATATATAATTAAATTACAATTTAAAAAATATATGTAAATAGCATATAAATTATATGCTACAGCATTTAAATGATGAAAGTTGTTGATAAGTCTCAAAATAGAGGTAAGTAATGTGATTTGTTTAAAGGTGACTCTTACCTGAGCTTTCTTGCCGTAGTAAGGATAGTACATGAGGTTGAACGTGCCATTGGGTGGGAAGTATGTTAACTCCCCAATCTTCTCAGAGTCTTCTCTCTGTAGGCGTTAAACCATCGCATGAGCCGCGGCCTTTCATATGACCGCCATGAACATGCAGGCATTTGTTTCACTTCTGTTCATAGTTGCCGTTTAATTTGTTTTCATCTTGTTTTCCAACATGCCTATCAACTGCTTAGCACGTGTTTTAAATGCAACACATGTACAATGTACATTTTGTGATTGTCTCTTTGAAGAGACCACATAAGCCAGTCAACCACGCACTATCTTCTATCTTCTACGACTGTTTTTACAGTTCACACACATCTGCTGAGATGCCAGTGGAAAACTTTCAGCTTGTAGAATATTAATTAAAAAACACATTAACTACACTACTGGTACTGCACGTCTACATGTATTGTACATGATAGCAGACAGAGACTATGGAACAGGCACAGGGGACTCTTACCCACTCATCTTTGCCAACTTTGTACCTCTGAGTGTGGGTGAATGAATGAAGCCCAAAAAAAAAAACAGGAAGCAGCAACATACACAATGCTGTGAAATGACATGGTAGCATGCAACACACATACACACACTTGATACTGAGAAAATACAACTGGTTAAAAGGACTGGGGGGGGGTCTGACACGTCAGTGGTTAATGAGCTAAACTCAAATTGTGACGTGAAGCATTTCATAATGAGAGATGAGAAGGTTCACCTTTGCCCCACAGGTGACGTACGGAGCCTTGCCGTCCTTCCCTGGCAGCATCCCAATCACCTGGGGAGAGAATCGGAGAAAGGGATGATAGCATCTCCGGCACATTTTCCCATTCACTCTTCATGTTGATACCCTCAAAAGAATGAAGATGCCAGTTTAAAATACTATGAAGATCTTTCCCTGATTTCCAGCCATTTTCATATCTCAGTCATTGTTAGTCTCCTAGCAACCGTCTCCCCATCCTATTCCTCTTTCATACCCGATTCAACTTGATGATGATGCATGGCTTGCCATCCTTGTATCCATAGTAACGGTCAGTGAGTCCAGAGCACATGTCCAAGATGGTGCGGTTGAACTGACAAGACCGCTTTGGGTTGTTCTTCACATCGCCGCTGTCCTCCTGCACAAAGTACTGGTCCGGGGTGCACTCGTCATTCTTCTGGACCTGGACTGAGTCATTGTAGGCTGCAAGGGAGGGTGCAGAGGGTAAATTATGACTACAAACCTGGTGACAGTCCAGCTCCTGTAGTGTTAGATTAGTTACAGACACCCCAACTCATTTCTGCCCAACAGTCTGTATGGAAGAACAATCTCGAGAGGAAATGTGAATGAAACCCGTATCGCTGGAAACCAAAAGCACCCGGTATTTAAAAAACAACACGTTTTAAAGCCAGAAACGATGCTAATAAGACTCACGGTCAAGGAACTTGTTCAGGGCCTGGGCGTACATGTCCCAGCTCTCAGTGTTGTGAACGTTATAGACAATCTCAAGAGCCTCCTGTCCTTTGGGTCTGATCATCATGCCTGTGGAACGAGGGGGAGAGACACACGGAGACACAGAGAGGACAGACGTGAATAGCGAAAGCACAGATACATGCAGGTACTGCAGCTGTCTTGGTGCAGACCGCGGGGTTTTGCTCTGGAGCTACTGCACCTGGTGTGGAGAGCCGGTCTTGCCAAGTTGGTTTGTGGTCATCCAAAGTCTGCAGCATGACATACATGGTGAGCGTAAACAAGCCGGCTAAGAAGATGTAGAATATTAGGTAGAAGAGCAGGATCAGACCTGGAGACAGACACATTTGAGTCCAGTTAGTTCAAATATCACCATGGAAATCTAACCACATAAGGTGAAATTATAACACACAATCAAATGGTCTGGCTCTATCGCACAACCGAGAGCAGAGTCGTTGTTACAAATCTGCCCTGTGTGCACAGACATAAGAAAATAAAGTTTAAATAAAGTACAAAGTTGTAAAACTCTGATGAAGCTATTAACTATGACTAAAGTTGTTTAAGTGACATCTGAGTTTTTTAGAAACTAGAAGGCATTACATTATTATTTTGGTGTGCATGAGTGAACAAGCAAACATAAAACGTAAAACAGCTGAGGCACTTCAACAAAAACACAAACATAAATCTGTCCCTTCAGCTGCGAGCGGTGAAGGATTAGAGCCTCTTTATCAATAAACGTCTTGTGATCAGATGCCATCATGGATGTGGGTAACAGAAGTGGGTTAAGAGAAGATGATGTTGTGTGTTATTCATAAATATGGAATTTGATGCTGAAAAGCTTTCATCTCCACATCCTACTGACACTTCACTTTTCCTTCCTACTGGTTTCATTGTTTTTACCAACGGTGATGTCTAACTAGCTTGCAGGAGAACTTGCAGGAGGACTTGCAGGAGGACACTGTATGCAGACCTGCATCACACTGTTAGATCTGCATGCAGCCACACAAGTTGTGTTTGAGCCTTTTTTGATTTTTACCCTTATCTATGACTTCTACTTCATGATCTCTCTCTCTTATGGGAAAGATGGCGTGTAGATAGTGTGGGAAGATGGTGGCACAAATTCACATTTGCAGTGGCCTCACCCAGTACCGGTGTGGGGAGATAGCGGCACGAATTCAAGTTTGCAGCGGCCTCACCCAGCACCGTCCATGTCTTTGGCCACGTCTTCATCTAAGTTTGTCTTCGTTTGATGGCTGGGAGAGCTGGCGCTGGATCAGCTGGGAAGGCTTGGTCTGCTGCATCCTGTGGACCCAGGGACCATGGCCCGGCCTGGAGCTGTGCCTGAAGAAGTAACACTGAGGGCGGTCTGACAGGACGCAGAAGCGGGGCAGGCTACGCTAACTGCTAGCCCATGCAGACCGGCAGTTCTGATAACACCAAGGGTGGTCTGTGTAGCCTGGCATTGACTGTGGTGTTTTTGGTGTCGTCGTGTGGAGTGCGGGGAGGTGTGTCGAGGGTGCCTGGCTGGGTCAGCTGGCGTTGGATCAGCTGGGGGAGCCTGGTCTGCTGCATCTGGTGGGCCCAAGGACCACAGCCCCTGCCTGGAGCTGTGCCCGAGGAGGAAGCACCGAGGGTGGTCTGACAGGATGCGGAAGTGGGGCAGGCTAAGCTAACTGCTAGCCCATGCAGACCGGCAGTTCTGACAGTCATCCTGGCTGGCATCGGTTCCCTTGGACAGTGATTTTTTTTTTTTTGTGAGTTTGGATGTGTTAGCTTAGATTAGTATGTGTTCTTGCTGTTCTTGTAGATATTGGATTTGTGTTTTTGTCTTTGTGTTGCACTGCTGTGGGCTGGAGGAAACATTTCATTACATGAAATTAAATCACAAATAAAGTGTTCCTGATTCCTGATTGTGGGTTTATATGAAAAGTGTAGAAGATGTGCACTTTTAAACAACTGCAGTGCATTCCGTCTATACTAATGTACAAACCCATTTTAAGAAACACTGTTACATAACAGAGGAGCTTGGAGTCAAGCTGAGCCGGTCAGACGGGTCTGGGTTTGGGGTTGTCGTGCTTGGTCGGCCACTCTCTCTGCTCACTGAGTGACCAAACGTAGGCACGAGGCCAGTTAATCTTCCTAATACAAGATGCCTTTCTTTCCATCTGCAACATCTCTGCCCCCCCCTTCTCTCTCTCTCTATCTCTCTCTCTCGCTCTCGCTCTACTGTGCACTGTGAGTCAGAAATATGTAACTGCATACCCCCAATACACTTTGTGGCATGCACTACAGTGCCCCACAAATGTGCCGGCTTTAATGCTGTCCCGTTGCCCTTCTCTAATTCTCCAGCAGTGTAAATTAAACCGGGATTAAATGGCCGGTCTTTGTCCGGTTTCGTTATCACGTTGCACTCACAATGGGAGGTGAACAGAGGGGGACAGGAGATGACAGCAGGGGACTGACAAGGACGGAGGATGGGGACCCCCCTGGAGATTAAGGCACAGGGTCAGGGGATTACAGAGGACTGTAAACAGCCACATTACCAGAGCAGAAAGAAGATAAGCAGGATGTTAGCACACAGGCTGGGGGACTGCTGCGTTCACACCGCAGGTACGAGGAAAACACGTTTCCAGAAACAAGTCAAGTCGAGTCAATTTTATCTGTATAGCCCAGTATCACAAATTACAAATTTGTCTCAAGCAGCTTTACAGCAACACAACTCCTGTACTAACAAGTCATAAAAACCGTCTATGGTATAAAGCAGGGGTGCCCCAATCCAGGCCTCGAGGGCCGCGGTGTCTGCGGGTATTTGTTGCAACCATGCACTACCCCACCTGATGTAACTAATTAGCTCACCCTTTGGACCAAGGAGGGAAAGGAATTAGTTAAATCCGGTGGTGTAGTGCATAGTTGCAACAAATACCTGCAGACCCTGCGGCCCTCGAGGCCTGGAGTTGGGCACCCCTGGTATACAGTATAAAGGGTCGTTTTTGCTACTATGAAATTTTACTTGAAACCATTTTTAAAATCCAAACTTAAAATGTTTCTGAGTAATTCCTAAAGCATAACATAAACACTTGGAGCTCAGACACCCGAGACTCATGCAACGAGCAGCAGAGTGGTCTGAACCTGGGCTCCGCTGCACAGAGCTCCCACCACCCACCTGCCTTCAGCAGCACCTACAGCACCGCCCAGGCCTCCTGCTGTGGTCAGGCTGCACGACACCCACCAAGATACCCCCCAAGATGCCCACCAAGATGCCCTCCAAGATGCCCACAAGATACACACCAAGATACCCACCAAGATGCCCTCCAAGATACCCACCAAGATGCCTTCCAAGATACCCACAAGATACACACCAAGATACCCCCCAAGATACACACCAAGATACCCACCAAGATACACACCAAGGGAGGCTCCCCCATGGGCTGCACCTACAAACTGGAGTATCTTAATGAATGAGTGTGTGTGTGTGTGTGTGTGTGTGTTTTGATGAGGACCTGAGGGAGACTACTGTCCACAGCATGGTAGAAGACAGCGGGTTGTATCTTCACAGACACCTGCTCTTGGCTTTAGCTGCCACACAGGAAAATAACTGACAATAAGTTGTTGTTTTTCCATCATTCAGAAGGAAATGTCCCTTTACTGTACGTACAACACCACCTTGGGGCGAGTAGCCAGTATGTGTACAGAGGCTGAGTGGCACACGGTGTCTTCCCCCGTACGCGGAAAGTGTTCGGTCTGCAGTCTGCACCCTCGGTCCAGCTGATGAGACGGATGCTACTGCTGCTGAGATGTCTCAGCATCAGTTTCTCCTTCACTTCATGTTCTTTAGAGCGAAAGCTGAAAGCAGAGACCAAAAAGAGGAGGCTCGGTGTCGGGTACTCTCCTCCATTACAAGGCCAGGACGTGTCTCTTCTTTCACGTCCATCAGGGTGACATGTGGTCCTTTGCCGTGTCGATCAAATAAAGCTTTGGACACATGGAACGGAGAAGGTGCAGCGCTTTTAATCCCCCCGCTCTGCATGTAGTTTATTGTGTATAATATGACGTTATCATTATTGTGTATAATATGCAGTTATCAGTCATCAGCATGTTGTCTACACTGTACTTCCGGTACCGCTGCTGTGAGGCTGGCTGCAGTGTTGTAGTGACAGACCGTGTTGTGTTAATGCGAGAAGCAGAACTGTCGTACTGTCTTCATCTGGGCTCAACTGCTAAAACTGACATTTCTGCAAACTGACGAGGAGAAATAAAACTACTGTGACCTTTAACCTAACGTCGTCACTTGCATGATAATGTACGATCAGAAGACCCACAGCCCAGTTTGTACTGCGAAGGATCTGCAGCGGTACGTTGCGTAGTGTATTCCCCCCTCCCCCCATTTAGTGTAGTCAAACAGAAATGCTAATAAGAAAAGCCAAATATAGCAGGCCTGAATGTTGTGGCTTACTACCAAGATAGCCTAATTAATGAGCCTTAGAGGCCGAATCTTAAAGAGGCCGCCAGTCCTGGGAGCAGCAGGGACGCACTGAGCTGGATTAAGTGGCGCATTGTGGAAGGATCCCTGCAACAGCCGCTACAGTCAAACGATTCTCTGTGCAGCATGATGAAAAAGCCCGTTCATCATCACCAGGATGTAGCGTCATCTAGAGAGGACAGTTTCTCACGCCAACATCATTCCATGCCTAATATTAAAATGGCAGCTACCATAGAGACCGTGTTTGTACTTGAAAGAATGTAAAATAAGAGTCTAGTTGCTGAGCGTGATTCACAATTCAAGAACCGATGTCCTGAATTGATACCTTCCCCGTCAACCAATGAAGTCGTTAGATTAGGATTAAATCCCTGGCTGATTTAATCACACTTGGGAGGGGTGGGGTTGGAGGCGATACAAATAGCATTTTGCCCTCGGCTTTACCCAGATTAAAACACTTCAATGTCATTAGAACGGAGCCGTGTCTGCACCATCACTTCACCGATCTTGCTGTGGTGCTGATGTACGCACGAGCGAACGCCTTTCGAGCTCGTGAAAGGGCGTTAAATATTAAAAATGGCTGAGAATAAAAGACTTAATGAGAATGTGACGTGTAGAACCTACATATAGCTATCTGGATTTGCCTTCAGCAAACGTCTTCAATCCGTCTGCCTGAGGGATGAGCCAGACTGCAGCAGCTCACAGTAAATCCCAGAGGGAGCAGAAAATACAGGAAGACTTCACTGGAGCACATCAGTGTGGAATGATCAGTATGGAATGATCAGTGTGGAATGATCAGTATGGAATGATCATTATGGAATGATCAGGCTCATTTCATTAAAACATGACCAAAGCCTCCACCCTCGTGATGAACGCAATGCACCAGGTGCCGTAAATTAATAAATTAAACGATGTTCGGCGGATTCCCCTCAAATGCAGCCGTCGCACTGATGCTTCTGCAGCACACCGTGCCGGATCGGACCAGCCCCCCCTCCCAGCCGGACCGGACCGGACCAGCCCCCCTAGCCGGCTCGCCTGAATTACATAACGAATAAGTGAATGCACGACCGGCCTTTCCTCATATCTAAACCAGTTTGCTGATGACTCGCCATGCAGACCCTTTGTCGCAGGCTTGTTACTATCGTGTTCCGTAACCGGGTCAGCACGAGAGACCATCTTTGCTGCATTGCTGCAATCTACTGTCGCCGGAAGCTTGAGTGGACTTACCCCAGCTGCTCGCCGTCCTGCCCATGAATTCCCGCGTCCTCGGGTTCCATATAAAGTCCTTCCATTCACTGCTGTCCCCATCCTTTGCCATTTTGTGTTTTGGGCGGTTTGGGTGTCAGCAGCTGACAGAGATGCTGGAACCGAACTGGGCTTTAATATGAAATAATGAGCTCGCGCGCAGCCGCAGATTGAACACCGTTGTTAATCGCCGCGCTGACAAAAAAAAGACCAATTGCTATATACGGTCAATTAAAGCGAAGACCTGTAAAAGAGGATTTTCGTCGCAGAAAGATAAGAAAAAGAAAGGAACAATACGGCGCTACGCTACAGAAGTCGATCTGAAGGAATAAAATGGAAAAGTGCGGGCAGAGGGACTATTACACTCAGCACGGAACCAGTTTGTGCCCTCCCCCGAGCTCTTGTCTGCATGCCGCAGAGTTTTGATGAGTGCTGCAGAAATGTAGTGATACTGCGGTAAAGCGCCCTCTCCGCCTCTCTATCAGCACATCCACCCCACCCCTCCCCTCCCGAGTTTACCCCCCACTTCATCGTCTGTCCCCGCCCCCGTCCACGCCAATGCTGCCTCACAACAAGACGAACAGCCCGGCTGCCACAGCAGCCTGTCATCCGCACTGCTCGGTCCTCGCGAGCTCAGGGGACGAAAGGCGATGATGCAGGAAAATCCGACGGTAACACGACGAAGAATGAAGAATATGTCCCAGCAGCACACGATTTACTAGCCTTGACTGTGGAAAAGCGAGGGACCCAGAAAACAGATTTAGTGGGATTATGCAAAACACTATCTCGGTGTAGTCTCATATTACGACACCGCACACGTTTGTTCTGGGCTTTGTTTTTAAAAGGGTGACAAAGTGTTTGACAGCCACTGGATTTTGGGGCTTTCTGGTGTGATACTTCACTAGACGACTCATGTAGACTTGTGGGTTAGGTCTTTCTACAAAAGCCGACAGAAAATTGCCTACCAGCCTATAAGAATATTGAGTGCACCTGGACTTCAGTCCATTAAATAACATAGAGATGCTTAGAATGGATAACTACAGACGTATGTACTGACTGGTTCATCTCTACATTAAATAATATAGAGATAATTAAATAATATACAGACGTATGTACTGACTGGTTCATCTCTACATTACTTGGCACTGCTGTCTGATCTTCCAGTCGCCCAGCCAGTGTCTTGGATTCATGGGCCAGGTTTAAAGGGATTTATTCATTTAAAATATTTTTATCTTACCAAAAAAGCAACAGGGCAAAGGTGTTAACATAGCAGCTACCATAAATACTGCCTTTGTTAGTATCTTAAAATATGGCTACAATTTTTCATCGGTATCCATGAAACACATGCAAATCCAGGCTACATGCAAATCCGGGTATGATCCGTAGCTGATTTCACCTTTTACAATCACTTCAGTAATTACAGTATAAGGAAGAAGTCACCTGAAAGGAATTTGAGGCTTGAGACATGTGCCTTCTGGCTGTGGAGAAAGAAAATAGATTGAAATGCCATAGAAAATGATATGATGGGTGACAGGTGCAGTGGTTGTATCACCTCCATTTTCTGGGTTTTCCACACTTCAGAGTGTTCTTCATGTGTCTGGAATGGTCCACCAAGCACGGACCAAAAAATAAAGCACTGCGCAGGAAGGGTTCCACAAACACGTCAACGAATGTTGCTTACCTGTTCGGCTTTAGAGAGCCAACCGTGGGAACAGAATCAGTATGGGGCCAAAATCCCTATGGAACATTTCAAAATTTAGTCCCATATTAAAATGGACAATAGTAAAACTACAAACAATTGAAAATATATTTCCTGAGGTTTTTGGGTTTTTTTTAGCCATCATATTAGTATAGAAACACGTACTAGCCCTGAACCCGCGCCGACCCATTGGCACTCATCATCATCATCGTCTGCGGTTACTCGCGGTCGAGTATGGCTGCCCTCCCACTGGGTCCCTCTGGGTCCTCAAGTGGGCGTAGAAGCCGATCCTGAGGGTGCATAATGGGAGGACGCCTGCGCGTGGTAGCTCTTTACGTGGAGGGGCTGATGCGCCTGCAGTCGCCACACGGTCATTGGCAGGGGTTGGCCAGAGTCCAATGGCATGGAGAACCAAGATGATTGGGGGCCACCCTCTGTTGCAGCCTCCACCCGCCTTCACTGCCATTGTGACCTGGAGACATCTTCCGTCAGTTCCGCCGTTGAGGTCTTTATTGAATCTTTGTTGGATCGCGCTTCGTCTGGAACCTCCCCCATGACCTGTCCGCCTTGGGTGACCCTACCAGGAGCCAAGCTCCGGACGGTATAGCTCTTGGGATCATCAGTGGCGCCCCAAGGGGTGGCCAGGAGTGGCCACGGCCACCCTGATACTATCCCTGCCCCCCCCCGCTGCCCCCCCCCCAGCTATGCACACCAGATATTTAGTAACATTAACTGTAAAAAAATAAGAAACCAAAGTATTTCAGTATGCAATTCCTTAACTCTCATATTGACAGTTTTCCACTAACCTATAAAGTATACTACAACAGCATAATAGAATTCCTGAAATTCACTCATGGCTTCTGGTTTTGGTGTGCCACCGCAAGATTTTCAGTGGCCCCATTTGGCCACCCCTATGAAAGATTTCTGGGGCCGCCACTGGGGATCATTGGTACACGCAAGCTATATTGGCACTGCCATTGGCGCTAACACACCTGTCATAACATGTGAAATAAAGTGCGCAACATGTGAAATAAAGCGCGTCTGCTCTACTTTATTTTGACCTCACCCCACATTCTACACTTGACCTATGCCGTAGAGCGCACGTAAGACGTACTACGTGCTCTCTACGGTCCTTGACTAGAAAGAGCCACCCACCAGCTAAGTCACAATAACTGCCCTAAACCAATAACATGGCATGCGAGAAAAAGCGGAAAGTTGACCCGGAAAACCGTCAGTTCAAATCTGACTGAACTGATCAGTTTTGTTTTATTTTACCGGACCACACCAGTGCCAAACCGACATGCATGATGTTGACGTTGTCATCTCTGAGGGCAGGAATACCGGCTCAACTAGACTCATTTCACGGAGAAAAATCACGCGTGAACTTCATCGGTGTTGCTGTAACGGGAATAGTGGTTTCTTTAGTTTGCGCATGCTCTTTTATAGACCACAGGTCAACAACAGCGCCCTCTAGTGGTGACATCAGTATAAGCGCACATACACATAACCTTGGTTTAGCCAATATTGTAACACCCCCACTTGCTCTATACTGTACACATAAGTCACAAAACATAGATTGTAGTCACACACAATATGTCTGGTAGTTACATACAGTAGGTTACTTTATACCTCCCCCCGCCTCTTTTTGGCCTTGTAGGTTTCAGAGTTGTCTGCGTTGTCTTTGATTGCATAAACCCAAGGACCCCCACTGCTTTATTACCTTTTGACAGTGTGGTCAGTGTGAAAGTATAATTTTCCATAAGAGAATCCATTTCCTCCTTCATAGCACTAGCCCACATTTCTGACTTTGTTGAGCTCATGGCTTTTTTGAAGGTTTGTGGTACATTACAGGCCACTCTGTAGCAGTAGTCAATACTGGTTAATATCTGGTCATTACACTCGACTTTACATTCATAGTCTTCCAAGTGCTTAAGAGTGTTCCTATCTCTTTTGGGGTAACGGGCCCCATGACTCTCTCCTCTCTGTTCTGTCTGAGTGTCCTCATTACTCTCTAGATTTTCAATTTTAGGCTCCTGGCTCTCTTTTGGACTCTGGTCAGCCATCTTGGCCTTTGGCATGGGGGATACATATTCCTTCCCATGAAAATCATCATCAATCATTTCTGGATGTGTCTGAGTTTGGCGTTCGATGCCACTTTTTGTGACAAATTTGACTAGCCTGTGTTTTAGGACCGTCCCAGTGTCTGGGTAGTAGAGTAGGTATGATGGGCTATTCTTATCATATCCTACAAAAATACCCTTTTCACACCGTGAATCTAACTTTTTCTTGTCTTGCTTGTATGCATAGCACACTGATCCAAACACTCTCATCTTTGACACATCAGGCTTTTCCCCTGTCAGCATGTAGTATGGAGTCTGCTTCACACGCCTATTGTAGCATCTGTTCCGAATTACTGCAGCAACAATAACAGCATATGTCCAAAACTTCTTAGGTAAGTTGCTCTCAATTAACATGCACCTTGCTATTTCAAACAGTGTTCTCCAATTCCTCTCAGCAGTCCCATTTTGATGGGGTGAGTAAGGTGCTGAAGTTTCATGTCTTATGGCATTCTTACTAAGTAAAGACTGAAAATCCTGCCCTGTGAACTCTGTGCCATTATCTGACCTTATACATTTGATCTTCCCATAGGGGGGCAGTGTCAGCTATGAACTTTTCAGTAGCTTTGGCAGCATCACTCTTTGTTTTCAGGAAATACACATAGACTACTCCTGAGTAATCATCGGTAAATGTCAGAGTATATCTGAACCCGTCTTTTGCCTCTTGCTCTATGGGGCCGCATAAGTCAGTGTGAACTAAATCAAGTGCTGCTTTTGCCCTGGCATCTGGTTCTCTGTTTCTACTCTGAGCAAACTTCCCTTGTGTGCACACTTCAGTTTAGTTTAGACTTATCACATTTTCCCTTGATTTTCATTTCCTCTACTACATTTTCCAACTTTGATACATGCTCATAGTTACAGTGACCTAGCATTTCGTGCCAGGTTTGTATAGCATAGCATCCATGACATCCATCACCTTGTTTATCATCTACAGCGTTCAGATAGTAAAGTCTATTGTACACTTTGATGTCAAACCTGGCGCCATCCTTGTGGAAGAGGTGGTTGTGTCCTTCCCGAAAGTTGACTGCAGCTCCGTCGCCCGTCGCTGCTTTAACAGAGAAAATGTCTTGTGGATATGATGAAATATACAGCGCGTTCCTCAGCGTTGTCTTCACCCGGCGACCCTCTCTGTCCAGCAGGCAGACCTCCGCTTCACCTCTCTTCAGCGCAACACCGCTTGTTTTCATCCCGTCAGCCAACTCCAAAACGTGTGTCTCTGGCTAGAAACTGTCATCAAACCTCCTAAACGTTCCGCTGTCAGTGATCATGTGTGACGTTGCGCCCGTATCCACCATCAGACCTCTTTGTTTTACTCCACTGGCCTGACAGTCATCAATTCTTAAAGCGAAAGTGTAATCCTCTGCGTCCACTGCTTGTTTCCCGTTGTCTCGTCTTTTCCGTCTGCAGGGGGCGTCTCTGTGAGTGGAGCTCCGGCAAACACTGCACCACTGTCTCTGTGCTGGACGCTCGCCTCTAGTAACGTTGCATGTCCGGGCTTTGTGTCCCTTTTGGCTGCAGTTGTAGCAGGTTATCTCCGAGCTCTTTTCTCTCTCTCTCCCCCTCACGCTCATTGTTGAGCTGCTTGTCTTCATCACGTTGTCATCATTCGGGTTGCCATTAAACTTCTCCGTGCTCTCATAACTTCTCCGTTTGATTTTGAACTCCGCAAAAGTTATCTTCTCATCACCCTGCGTTATGTGGATGGAAAACGGCTTAAATGATTCGGGCAAGCCTTTCAGAATCATAGCAGTTAACAGTCCGTCGCAAAGAACCTCGTCTGCATTTCTAAGCGCTGTTATAGCCGTTTCTGCACGAATGACGTATTCTGTGACGGTCTCATTTGCCGCTTTCTGGAGAGATGTTAGCTCTGTGTAGAAGCTAATCACACGTGGCTTTCCTTTGCCAGCGTAGTGGTCCCTCGGTATCTTCAACGCTCTTCTTCCATCGTCGGCGGTTTCTCTCATAATCAGGGAGAGACTTTTGTCGTCCAAAAATTGTATCAATTCAGCATATGTGTCTTCGTCTTTCTTTGCATCCTCGGCGACCACGTCCTCATTTTCGTCGTCATCTGGCTCTTGTAATATGGTCTCTTTAAGACCGAGCAAACGCAGATGGCCTAAAAACTTGGTTTCCCATGACTCGTAATTTTTCTCATCTCCGTCGAAGCATAGTCTGTACCATCGGCTTCCACCTTCCCTTCTGGGCCCATAACCTGTTGACGTTGTCATCTCTGAGGGCAGGAATACCGGCTCAACTAGACTGATTTCAAGGAGAAAAATCACGCGAGCACTTCACCGGTGTTGCTGTAACCGGAATAGTGGTTTCTTTATTTTGCCCATGCTCTTTTATAGACCACAGGTCAACACAACAGCGCCCTCTAGTGGTGACATCAGCATAAGTGCACATACACATAACCTTGGTTTACCCAATATTGTAACACACGATATGCATGCAGACCGTAGCTGTCTGCAAAGCAGATAAGCTCAAGCGGCACTTCAACACTATGCATGCTGCCAGTTTTAATGCCAACGACCCTACAAAATCAGATCACCACAAACAAAAAATATCAAATATGATAACGTCATAGAAGCACTCCGTTTCTACCATCTGTAAAACAACATCGGCAGGAGAGTGCAACAGCTGCATCATTGCATGTTTTATGGAGCCTTGCTAAAGCTAAGAAGCCATTCACTGATCCTGGGTTGATTAAAACGTGTGCAATTGATATGGTTGGTTAAGTTTTAAGTCATGATGAGAAAAACTAGATAACGGTTGTGGAGCTATTAAAAGCAGGTACCGTTGTCAGCTAACAAGGCAACAAGAGAGTAGAACTTGTAGTGGAGGAGTGTTTTTCCAATCTACTCACCGATTTGAAGAAAGTAGAAGCCATATCACTAGCCATAGACTCGTCCTGTGACTGAACCGATATGGAACAACTGTTTGTGTTTGTAAGATTTCTGATGGAAAGACCTTTTGGGAAGCGCTACTTTGTTTGCTTCCTTTGGTAGGGCGCACAACTGGGGAAATCTTTAATGAATTAACACATTTCTTTGGGAAGAATGGCTTGGATGTGAGCAAAATGGTGTTTGTTGTCATTGGTGGGCTCCCTCAATGGTGGGACAACACGTGGGCTTGGTAAGCAGACTTGCTGCTGTTAATCCAGCACTCTTAGCATTTCATTGCATTATTCACAAATCAGTGTTGTGCGCTAAACTGTGTGGGGAAATGAAAGAGGCAATGGATACTGTGACGAGACTGGTAAGTTTCCTTCGCGAGAGTTCTAGTCTGCAACGTCACCTTTCCAGAGCATTGCTGGAGGAAATGTCAGTGGAACACAAGGACCTCTTGCTGCATAATTAGTCTGGTTCATAATGTAATTTCGTAGGATTTTTTGGGGGATTAGAAAATACTTGATGGCATTTTTTGAAATGTCAGTATGGCAGCCATCTTGGATCTTTAAAAAATGGCTACTTTCAACAATGAATTTATCAATCTCTCGCCTCCTAGATCACCTAAAACTAGGCTTGCAGTGGCCAAATCTTAATTTTTTGGGACGAGGAATCCAATGGAGCGCATTACATTATCAATGAGACATGTATGGGTGGCTATTTTATATTTGTAACCCTGTGGTTAAATTATAGGCCTTAGATATATTACATTGCACTACTAGATAAGAGTTTGGCCTATGTTTGTTATTTTGTATACCTTTTGAATATGAATATATTATATTGTTGATATTGTTCTGCAAAACAGTTGTTTACCAATGTGAAATGCATTTGCTTTAGTGGAAACTTACCATTGTTGTGATTGGTTGGCTGTGGAGAGAATACCTTACCTTGAATGTGATTGGTTGAGAGGGCAGCGGAAAACGTGAGCACGAGCAGACTGGACGGAGAGAAGGAGGTCTCTCGTCCCTTGTGTGAGAAAAAACGGAGCAGTTGGTTGATTAGTTATTATATGCTATTTTGCGGTGAGAGAAATGTAATTGAAGTTTAGTGAACAGTGATGTGTGCGGGTGTCTGACCGAGACCCATCCCGGGAACTGTTTGTGTGAACTGTGGAGACAAACTGACTACTCGTCAGTCCCATGTGTGGACCCAGTGACGTTACGGAGCGAGCTAGCCAGTCGGTGTTCGTTGCTAGCACAGCAAGACGGGCGAATGGACTGGATGCGGTGAGGGGCTCTCCCCACAGTGAGTCGAGCCGTCTTCTAGTTTAGCGAAGTAACGTTATCAGTACAGTGTAGTGGTGGGTTCATGCGACCATCGAGGAACGCAGAAGGAGTCGTCTGTTGCCGTGTTGGGCTGCCGAGGCGAGCGCACGGTTCGACAGTGAGATGGTGCTAACGGCTAACTAGCCAGTTAGCTAGGATGGCTGCCGGCCTGACGTTCGCTGCTGTGCTGCGGCGGGAAGCGCGAGACGAAGAGGAGCATTCATTGTGAGTACAAGTTGGATGTGCGGGCTCCCAAGGGGAGCGAAGAGGGCTGTTTAGGGTCCCCACGTACCCGATAAAGAAACAGGCCTGCAACTGGGGGTTGACTTTCTTTTATTTTATTGCCGGCTTAGTTATAGGGTTATTGAGCTGTATGCTAATGTGTTAGTCTGATTAATTTGTGTATATCTGAATGCAGAGGCTCATTAGCCATTGAGGCTTATCACTTTCATTCATTCTAATAATTATTACTCATAATACATTTGTATATATAATTCTATGTACCTGTGTGAGTGTGGATTATTCATGTGCGTTTATTCCTGTGGTGTCTAGACCATGTTAGATTGCCTTAAAGGGGTCATATGCCATATTTGAGCGCCTTAAAGGGGTAGTCAACTTTTTAGTTGTAGTTACCAGATGACACTGTAAGACATTTAGAGCCTTTAGAACATACTTTAAACACATAAAAAGCGAAGTTAACATACTTCAATAGTTTATTGGATACCGAGTTGTATAGAGAACTCAGGAGCGTTGTCCTTGACAGTTAAAAAAGGATAGATAGCGCTACATATTTTTTAACATATTTTGCGTTGTCTTACATTATCATGTATGGAACTATTATCATCAATGGGACTTTTCTGGTAATCTTGATATGTAGGCCTAAAGTATAACTTCCAAAACATACAATATATTTCACAAAAACTTTAAAACAACTCTCAAGAGAACAGGAGACAACTTTCTTAACAGGTGAGGGCCCTTTAATCAAGAACTTAGCTCATAATACAACGGTTTTGTCATCTATAACAAAAAAGTCCAATATAAACTCAAACAAAAAAGTCCAACCATAACATAAAGCAGGCAGTCTCTGTCCTCACACACTCACTCATTGTCATTGTCACTTGCATATGCAAATTAATGACAGTCCTCTTCATCTTGACAGTCAGAGCTACACTGACAGAGCTCTGTGCAGGGGAGCGCCACTGACTGGCAAGAACATCTGCGTGATGAACAGTCTGTTCTGCACTGACACCTGACCATCTCAATGATGGCCTCTGGTGCTGGGAGGAGCTTAGTTGTCACTGCTTTCAGGCTATCACCCTTGTCCTTGTAGTAGCCATTCACCAGTGGGTCAAGGAACTCTTGCCGGGCAATGGCTGCCTGACCCCACACTCTGGCCTGGATGTGGGCTCTGAGCACATGTTGCTTGAGGGCACTAAGCGTGGGCGGAAGCTTTTCACTTTCTGCCATGTGCTTGCAGAAAAGGTGCCATCTTAGTTCAGGAATGTTCTCAATTTGGATCCCCTTAGGTGAGTATACACTGCATACAAATCTTGCTAATGTGGAATGCACATCTGACACTTTGTTGGTTGTAGACAGCATTTGAAGAGCCTTGAGGACATCATCATCTGCTTTGAGGTAGATGTTGTAGCTTTGCCTATTCTAGAAAAGCGCCCTGTGTTATCTGCTCCTGTAAATGCATGAAAGGCAGGCAAGGCTTTTGCTCGATCTGCACCTAGAGCATTCCATATTGGCTTCACTTTCACAATCCCAGATGCCATTGAAACACAAGTATTTTTCAGCAGGATTTCATAATGTGCAACAACAAACACAAGTACATCTGTGTCTGGGGAGAAGAACATGAGCTGTGCATTGGATGGGTTGCGACGTGAAGCGAGAACTGCATGGTGGATTAACAAGGCGTCTGCTTCTTCATGGCTGTTGTCTTCAAAGTGCAATTGACTGTTGCTCTCAGTGTTTCATGCTGCAGAAGCAATGACCAGCTTGGGGGAATCTTTGCTGTATTCAGTGGTCTTTGATGCCAGATGCTCTGTGAGATCAGCCTTTGTTTGGTCATGAGATAGTAAGTGGCTCATTGGAATGTTCTTGATGCTTGTGTCATCTCTGATTTGGTACTGGATTGGATCCTTTCCTTGTATTATTTTCTCCCTTGTGACGTGCTTCAAAGAATCAGCGTTGTAGGTGTCAAACACTAGAATCACCTCATCATAGTCTCTGGTTAGGGACATTAGTCTACCGAAGAACCATTCACTTAAATCTTTGATTGTGATCACTGTTGGTGGCTTCTTTGTCAGCTTCTGGACAACAACCATGCCATCCACAAGTGCAATCTTGCGACTGGATATAGTTTCAGTAGCCATTGGAGCTTCACCTGCTGCTTGTACTTGATCTTGATTCTGATCTGCTGTGACTTCCTTTGCCAATTTTCACCTTCAGCGTGTAGTTCCTGATCTGCTGTGTCTTCATTTGTCAGCTCTTCACCTCCAGTTTCTGTGTGGTCCTGATCTGCTTTGCCTTCCTTTGCCAGCTTTTCTAGGAGGTGAATCAACTTTGACTTAGTGCATGGCAGTATATACCCATTAGGGGCAAAGAGCGCTCTTGGTGTCTGTGTGAACTCATAGTTGCCAATAGCCTGTTTCTGGTCTATATGTCTGTTTGACCGGGGAAGGACCAGCAGTCTGCCATACAGATCTTTGGTCTCCTTCAGATCAATTGCGTTGTCTCTGATTTTCACAGTGGACCTTCTGTTGCTGGAAATGCACATTTTGTTGTTTTCTTTCTTGACTGGTGCCCAGAGGCTGATGCCTCCACTGATTCTCTTTGACACATAGTCTTTGTACAGTTTCTGCCCAGTGTCATTGATGTCCAAGATCTGTGAGACATACTCTTGTGGGACATAGGCATGAATGATCATGTTGTACAACGTGTCTCCCTCCGCAGTAACTGGGTTGCCATGATTGAATATTGCAGCCTTGATTTTGTCAGTGGCCTCTTGATCTCCTATGATCTTACTCGGTTCTAGTCCAGGATGTTCTGTATTCTTGCCAGATGTTCTGATATCAAACTGACTCTTGAACTCTCTTGACATGGATGATATTTCGGGTGTAGCCATGAAGAATCTCTGTCTAGCGTTGGCGTTGTTGGAGATTCTCATTAGTCCAGAGTGGACCTTCATCTGCTTATTGAGATGTTCGCATGCATGGTCTGCACCTATGGACACAAATGGAATGTCACTTCGGGTGACTGACAGATTACCTGTTTCAAGCTCCTTCCAGGTCTCAGGATGGTTGGTTTTGAGGTCATGCATGTCAGCGATGTACCTGGGCCAGAGTCTTTTGTACTTGATCCGGTCAAAGGCAAAGAACAGGGTACTCAGTTCTTCTGCAGCTTGCAGATGGAGTGTCAGATCAGCATTCCTAGATGCAGCTACAAAGAACAGGACTGTCTCAACTCGGTGTACGTAATTCATAATAGATTTGAACATGGCATTTTGGCTTTTTTTGTGTTTTCCATTCGTTGAATGCTTTGACTAACTCTGCAGTAGTAAAGACATTCAGAAGTGTAGCATTGGTCTGCTGAGCAGATTCAGCCTTTGTAGATTTGTTCTCCTCAGAACAGGCTGCTTCCACTTGCTCTGTTGCCTTCCAGCAGTCTTCTTTCATCTGTAGGTTTTCTCGAAAGAACTCCTCCAGCACCAGTTCATAGAGAGCAATATATGAATAGATGTGGGCCTGTAGAGAACGTTTGTAGTGTGCACACTTCAGGATCTGTCTTGTTGTTGCTGCACCATAGACGTCGGCCTCTATCCAGGCACCATCTATGCTGGAATTCTCTATGGACGTTCCAAGAGCTGCAGAGCAGCCATGACAGCATGCAATTCTCCAAGTCTGGGGACAACAGTGTGCTTCAAGTCAGGCCTGGCATCCAACAACTGCACAACCTTCTCATAGAGTACCATGTCAAATGAGATGACCGTTGGGTTTTCTTCGCCAACTACCAGGCGCCTTAGCTCACTTGCCTGCATTATGACGGTGAGCAGGGTTGACCATTCATGTGCCACCTCTGGAAGCAGTCGTAGACACCCAATCTGAGTGACCGGCAGACCTGAGGACAGCAGTGAGTTGTAGCCTGCCCAACAAGGAACCATGCTGGGGTCCTCTCCCGTCTTCTGCCTGGATACTGCATGAGCAACTATCCATCCTAGTTGAGTCAGCTGATAGTGTCCAGAGATGCCATCTTTGTTGATTGCAAACTGGTTTGTCCGTTTGATGGGTTGTGGTTTGGGCTTGTCACAATGCATCATCTGTACATGGTATGGCGTGACCGACAGACTTTTTGCATCACCAATGGTCAGAGGTGGGGCAACGGGTTCTCCGGGAGCATTGGCTTTCTGGTATACTGCCACAATGGTTACATGAGTGGTGCCTTTGCCATCAGCAGTCTCTTCAGAAAAATCTGTGTTGTCTGCAGCAAAGAAGACAAACGTTCCCTTCTTCAGAAAGGGGGGTACGTACAGGCCTTGAAAGTGTTTGGTGTTTTCGACCACAGCATTGGCAAGAGCAGTTTCCAAAAGCAAGGTGTGGTGATACGAGACACAATAGCCCTGTGCATTTAGAAGACCCATCAACTTTTTGTGTGTCGTGATGCACGGTCAGGGCCAGCCCCAAGACTTGAGGGTTTTTTCTTGCATGGCTTCCATTTCACTTGTCCGTTTGACTTGAATCCATAGAGGATGTTTTGGCTCATTGTGAGTGCGCTCCTGTTGATGACTCTAGTCTTCATTTCAGTTTCTAGCTCAGCCACAGGACCTATGATAATCCAGCGGATCAAATTGTACAATTCAGATGGACGCCATATTGCGATCTAAAAAAATGCCAGCATGCATTTTCTGATTTGTTACACTTTGAAGTTTTCAAAAATATATAGTTTACCTAATCCCCCAAAAAATCCTACGGATGTATATTTATCTAGACATAGTGAACTGGACTAAATGGTGTTCGCTGGCTGAGCAAAGGCCGTGTATTGGAGAGGCAAGGAAAAGCAAGGCAATCCAAACTGCTTTAGATAAAACATAAAAGGCATTAAGAAAAGCAACACAAGGCAATAAAAAACATTTAAAAACAAAAAGAGTAAAAGTTACAGTGCAGTGTAAAATGAAAATGAAAAGCTTCAAGTTTAATTTAATAAAAGGCAGCGGCAAACAGGAAAGTCTTCAGCCTACATTTAAAAGAACTGTGAGTTGAAGCAGACCTGCAGTTTTCCGGGAGTTTGTTCCAGATATGTGGTGCATAAAAACTGAAAGCTGCTTCTCCAAGTTTAGTTTTGACTCTGGGGACAGAAACCAGACATGTTCCAGACGATCTGAGCGGTCTGGGTGCTTCATAGTGTAGCAGTAGATCATAAATGTATTTTGGCCCTAAAACATTCAGTGCTTTATAAACCAAGAGCAGAGTTTTTAATTTTGTCATTAACGAAGGAGGCAAATTCATTGCAGGTCCTGGTAGATTGAAATTCAGAGGCTACTGCCACTGGGGGGAGGGGGGGTTGTTAGCCTGTCGACAGTAGCAGTTTGTGGTGCCCCGAGTGGACAGAGGTGTCAGCGCTTAAGCCAGAGGTAAAGGCCTACCACTTTCAATGGGGAAACTTTGAGCTCCATGATGGGTTGGTGTACCAGAGGTGGCAAGCTCCCGGAGGGAGCGGCCTCCTGCAGCTATTGGTGCCCCATATGCTGCATCCCCAGTTTCTCCAGATGGTCAATCAATCAATCAATCAAGTTACATTTTATATAGCGCTATTCTAGCTGCAACAGCCACTCAAAGCGCTTTACATTTCTGGTCAAAGCTGAATTTCAGACACCTGTTACAATAGAACACAAGCCGTTTTCTTTACAATTGCTACCTATTTCATATGCATAAGACCACCGAAATGTGATTTACAATGATTAACTTTTTCACACGTGTATTACAAAAAGATCTGACATGAGCTGTGCTCAGAGAACGAGGTAACCATGAACACAGATGAGAGTGGAACATCAGATGACGCGGTCACTGTTAATGAAGCTGCTAGAGAAGGCGGCAGAATCAGAAGGAGTCCAAAGAGATATGGATATGATGAGTTTGCTGATATAGTGACTGTTGATCATTATGCCAATGTGTGTCGTGTCATAGAGCCAAGCACACTGAAAGAAGCAATGACGAGTACTAATGCAAAGGAATGGCAGGAGGCGGCTGACTTGGAGTTATGAGTTGCTGCTGGAAAATGAGATGTGGGACTTAGTGGATTTACCAAGGGATAGAAAGGCCATAGGATCAAGATGGGTGTTCAAAGTCAAGCATCATCGTGATGGACGAGTGGAGAGATACAAGTGCAGACTCGTCGCCAAGGGCTACTCACAGTTGTATTGTGCTGACTATGATGAAACTTTTTCACCCGTGGTACGATTCAGCTCAATTCGTACATTACCGTCCTTTGCCATCCACAACAAATGACTTGAAGGCAGATATCTTGACCAAGCCACTGACTAAACAGAAGTTTGAATATCTTAGGAGAGAGCTTGGGCGTTTCCCTGTGTAATTCTGTTTACTGTAATAGGCACTGTTTTTTCTGTTGAAAATGGTAAGAAAGCTGTAAGCAAGGTAAAGGGCGTAAGAAAAGGAATCTTGCAAGTTTTTTTTCCAGTTTAAAGATTTATTATCTTGACGTTATTTGTGAAGGAGAGCACGGCACCTAGTAATATAATTTAGTGTGAAGTGCCTTAATGCCGTTGTAAAATTTAGTGGGAGTGTTGTAATACAGTAATTTGACAATGGGTGTCGCTAATGCGCTGTACTGTCTTCTAGTGTCTGCTTGTAGTTCCTGTTTGACCTTTCTGAATAAACACGTGAAAGAGGAATATTTGGCACTGTCTCCGCTGCTTTTGAAAGTTTTTCCGTGACCGTTGTTTTTTGGAGCGTCTCTGTGTGTCTTGCCGCGGTTCACTGCATGAACTGCATGGCTAGCTTATGGCGCGTGATTGTTCACCATAACTTTCATCTGCTCCCGTGCTAAGCTCGTGTGAACGTGCGATGTCCAGCGCTTTTACTAAGTCTAGTGTAGCTCCATGGCGAAGCAGTTTCTCTCGGACTTTAGGCGAGTTGGTTGCGAAAACAATACAGTCCCTAACCATTTCGTCTGCGTTAGCATAGCCGCAGTCTTTGACTAGCCGTTTAAAGTCTGTTATGACCTGTTCAAACGATTCGCTAGCACCTTGCATTCTCTCTTGAAATTTATATCTAGCAAATATTGGGTTAGCTTTCGGGATAACGTACTCCTCGAATTTATCATAGTACGTTTGCAGTACCTTTGCCTGGTCCGCTGTCAGTGTCCACGTATTGGAAATATCCCGTCCTTTGTCTCCAACCCACAGAAGGAGGTAGATGCACTTATCTTCCTCGCTCTTTGCCTTCAACGGTCCAGTGAACATTAGCTGCACATGTTGCTTGAACCTTCTCCACGACTCCGGTAAATTGGTCGAGTCCCAATCCAATCTTGGTATTGGAACACCCGAGGAATCCATTTCGAATGGTAGACGATGAGTCCGCTATTCTGACACCATGTAATACTTTGGGGTTTCGCTATAGTCCCTCTTACAGTGGTCTTATAGAAAATTGACAGGAGATGATATCTCGTCTGACCACTCTTTATTGCAGCGTCCATCTTGTGTGTTTTTGTCATGCAGCAAGCATCGTTATATAACCCTGACGTATGCAAATGAGACGTCGTGTCAGCCAATTATATCCTAGGCTATGTCTAGCTACAGGATATTACACCTACAGCACCAACAAGGTGAGCTTTTTTGAAGCATGTTCAGAAAGTGATGCTACAAGCTATTAAATTGTAAGTCGACATTGGTAAAGTTACACTTGTTTAACTTTTATTCATTGTCCACAAACTAATAAAAAAGTCTAACAAGACACACATTTAATTCACTATGCATTAAACTTGAGAGCGAACAGTACATCGTGAGCTTAACTTCATGTTATAACGTCACTTAAGTTAACATTACTATAACGGACACAACTAGCTAACGTTAAGCGAGCAGCGGTAATGTTAGCTAACATTAATTTATCAAAACACGACTGATAGCAATAGCGAACAACTATTTTTCCATCAAAATTGTTCTAAAGAGTAAAGACAACCCTGTTTCAGTAAAAATATAAAATACCCATGGTAATAAATTGCTTACTTACCGACAATACAGAGCCTTGGATATGCCTACAACATTCCAGCAGCCACCAACCGAAATCCTCAAGTGAATAACAGAAAAGGGAAAAAAACGGTAGAGGCTAGTTCCCATCGATGCAGAGAACGGAAATGGAGTAGAGAACGGTCAACTGAGCATGCGCGAAATGCCTCGACCATGCCTCCACACGCCCCGCGTAGCGTCCAGGCGGTAGGATTCTAGGAAGACCCACCCCTACTCTGCGTCTGATTAGCTAACTTTAACCCTAACCCCGCCCTAACCCTAACCTTAACCTACCCAAACAACGGAGGCAACGAGTACTTGCGCAAGCTCAGTTGACCGTTCTCTGCATCGACGGGAACTAGCCTACCGAAAAAAAACCCGCCTTCAGAACAAAGTGGCGGCATGTGTCTGCACATGCGCATACTGCGGAAATTTAACTGCATATTATTTCTAATTACTTTTAATTGAGTGAAATTAACTTGTTTTAAGCGAGGGCAGTGCATTTTGAAATTAATAAAAGTAGGAATAACTAACACATTAAAATGTAATATAAACCGGATTTAACTCAAATTTACTAGGAGTCAGAATCAGTTTTTTTTCAGTGCGCCGGCTCGCCACATCTATATAGACCCTTTTACTGTTTGTAAACAGTGATGACGTAGGTGTGGATGCGCGCTCATTTAGGCAATGGCAGCATGGCGGAGTTAGCTAGTTTGTCAAACTATGCAAGGGGATTAACGACAAAAGATCGCGAAAGTTACCTGAATACATGAACTTTGGCGAACGGCAACCGACTTCCAGATCCGTGTGGTATTACTGAGTGGGTGGAAGACATTACTAAGTGGCCTAATATCCAGTGGCCAGATATATATACATATTTGGTGGAGAAACCGGGCGTATACACAAGAGAGAAGTTGCGGGCATACAAGTCACTGGATGCTTACAACTATGTTGTCTGTGGTCACGTACAAAATGTAAAACACCATGACATAGACTCTGAGTTTTGTGTCCTGAAATCCGAAGTCTTGCCAAGTCAAAGACAAGGACACAAGATGGCTATGTACGAGGCATGGGTCATCATAAACAAACCCGAGAACTACGTCCTCACAGCCAGTTGGAGCTGCATGGCAGGGTGAGTATTTTTTGTCCTGTTGCTTTTCTAGTTTGCTCAGGGTTAATGATATCGGCCTAGTTGTTGTGCAAACATGAAATCTGCTTCTATTTTACTGTCATTTTCTCCCCTCATCACATCAAAATGTGCCTTTCCCTGTAACTCAGTCATGATAAATGGGGCATGAAATTCACATTACCATGAACTACACACAGTGTCTTGTTAAATCAGAGTTCCAGCTGTGGATGTTATTAATTGCAGTGAAAAAATGTGAAATTATATAGTAGAATTTACAGTCTTCTCAGCCACAGCCTAATTTTGACTGAGCTTAAGTGTTAATTGCAAGCCCTGGTCATCAAATTAAAACGTATATTGGATAAGTCAATATGTTTTATTTTGTCTTTTTCACATTTCAGACTTGGGTCATGCTGCAGCCATGCAGCAGCAATTTTATTTAACGTTGAGCTCTGTGTTAGGATGGGGAGGACAGAGAAAGCAGCAGTTACAGCTGAAGCATGTGTGTGGAAAGACCTAAGCAGGAAAGATGTCAAGCCAGCTCCACTTGGGGAAATCAGATTCCATAAACCAAAGAGGCTAGGCAGGCATCTCCCAGCAGCTTCCAAAACTTCTAGGAGGAACAGTATCAAACCAGGAGGCACGTAATAGTTGACAGAGGCTAGATAAGTTTCCTTTTGTCATTGTGCATTTAATTAATTTTCAAAAGTTTTCCTGCATCTTGTAACACCATAAACTACCATGAAAACTGAGCTTTTTTTTTACAGTACAGAGATGAAAATCATAAAGATGTATAGACACTGATAGTCCATGGGCCAGACGATATTTCGGTACACTCAAGGTGGCAAAACTTACTTATAATTTTTGAAAGGATCCATGTCTGTAGATGATATTTTGGTATGATAACCATTCCTGAGTGGCAGCTGTATCACAGTTATCAGCTCATGGAGTTAACCACCCGCTAAACTAAATTGCATTTTAGACGCTGGTGCATATCCTGGTTTAGCCTCATGGTCAGGACATTTTTCAATGTTCTATAATATTGTCTTTGGTATCATTTTAAAGGGGACCTTCTTAGCTTTCATTCAAGCCCTGTTGTGGATATTTCTCACAAATATAGAGGTCACTTGAGCTCTTCAACCTGTCAATAACACACATCTTTCTGCAATTTTCGCCTAAACTATATACTTTCTTTTAGCCCTGTGGCATCTAGGAATATCAGGGACACAAAACACAAAAACTGGAATACTTACAGGACTGTAAAGATTCAGAAAATGTATAATATACCCATACTATTTCATTGTGTGAGGTGATTGTGAGCCTTAAATGAGAACTAGACCAAAGCCAGTTAGGTCACAAACTGGTCTCTATACATTTGTTTAAATACACAATCAAAATACATGATAAAAAGGAATACCATAGTGAGGTAATGAACTATTTTAATATTTTAAACAACATTGACATTTACATATACTTAGTCAATGATACATGTAATCCCATATCATTAGTGGGTATATGTAATGGTAATGGGTAGGGTAATGGGTATATGTGAATATGGTTACATTATTGTTATCAAGCTCTGGGTAACCAAGTCCAGAATCAACATCCTGTGCATCAATAGACTACTACCACAGTAATACCATCAGAATCATCACACTGTCATTCATCAAACTGCTCGTTTCTCTCATCATCTGACTCCCCAAGTTCAAAGTCCAGTTGTGGACCATCCTGCTGTTTTTGGTTACTGCAGGTCTGTAACCTGCACATGTCTGTGCATGGAAGTCCATTTGACAGGCACATGCAGCTTGGCATTTTGCATGAATGCACACACTTGCATGTTAGCATTTCCAAGACCACATCTGGTGCAGGTGGGGAGCGCATCCAGTAAATGGCCCGCTTGCCTTCATCGTCTGTCCATCCATACTCAGTAGGGCTTGGCACCACAGGGTTAGCCTGCAGACAGCACTTCCATATTGCTGCCTGATAGTTGGCTCGTTGAACATGCATAAAGAGACAGTCTCTACATGGTGGCAGCTGGCTGGACTCAACCTCTCCCCTTTTGGTGCAGAAGAGCTGGTAACGCAGTTTGTTCACCTCAGCAGTGCTGCTATTAGCAACATACATCCGACAGGTGAACTGCTCAATTTTCTGGAACAGCTCATCACTCACATTCCATGTCTGTCCCAGTTGACTAAAAGTCTCTTGGCAGGAAGTGTGCTTTCTCACTATCTTCAGGGCATTCAGCTTCCCTCGACCAGCGAATGCACTGACAGTGTCGCAGCCTGTGAAGGCATGTAAGCCAATTAGGCTGTCACAGATGCTGTCTCCAAGTGAACTTGCCAGTTTGGTGATGTCGACAAACCGTGTGCGGTTCTGAGTCCCACACTTCTGGTAGATGGGACAAGTGATGTCCTTCTGGAAGCCAAGACAAAGCACCATGACATCAGTGTCCTCAGCTGTGATGATAACTGACTTTGAGCCTGCATTTGCTGCATGCAATGCATGCAGGAGCAGACGGGTGTCAGCTTCTTCATGTGTGGAGTGCAGTTCTGCTGCTTCCTCACACCCATCTTCTGTCAACTTGTAGCATGTTTCCTCACAGGTCATGTACAACACCTTGCCATGCAGCATAGCTCTGTATCGTGGGCGTTTCCACTCTTCCACCAGAAACTTGATGAGACTGGTCTTGTTGGAGGAACTGCACAGAAATTTTCTCCACTGCTGGACGTGGTGTCCCCCTGCAAGATTCTTATACTGGAGAGTGATGTCTCCACCCCGGTTCAGTCGTTCAGCATCTTTGATCGAAGTCTGGTGATAGACATCAAAAACAACATCAATCCTCCCACTCCGTGCTCCCTCATGGAGGACCTGGGTCAAGGCTGACTCTGCCACCTGTGCAAAGGTTTTGTTGTTGCCATTCATTTTTTGGACCAGGCTCATCCCATCAATGATGGAAGTAGATGGGATTGGGATGTCTTCTGCGGGAGATACATTCTTTTCAAGCTCTCTGGCAAGTGCAGCCTTGTTTGTTTTTCGTAAGGACCCATCAGCATTTGCCAGTGCCGATGGTAGTGGGCCCAATGGGTAGGCAAGGACATCCTTCAGATTCACCTTCCTGCTTTCAGCCACCAGGATCATGTGACTGAAAAGGTTTCTATCTGCCTTCAGAACCACATCCTGTGCTTTCTTTCCATGAGCTTGTTTTGTGCTGACATTGGAGAATGTTTTCAGACTTTGCTTGGTCATCTTGTCGTGGAATTTCACAGGTGGTGGGTCTGCATCTAACCTTGTTTGCTGGAATGCTTGGTAGGCCTCTTCTCCTTTCTCAAGAGCTCTCAAGAGATCTATGGTCACATCAGGTGGAGCCATGTTGCCAGTGGAGAGGCTAACCAAATCAATCTCATCAGGGGACATAGGATTGAGCCAGTTATTCTCCATAAGGTCCATGAGAGACTGGACATCTGCTTCATCTCTCTTGATCCTTGGACTCTGTAGATCTGGATGAGACCATTTGCACCTGCCTTGACCTGTCAGGTCTCTCAGCTGTCTGAGGTACATGCTTCTATACTCAGCTGTGAGATAATATTTGGTCACAGCTCCTGGCTTCAAGCTGAATCCCTTTGTCCCTCCAGCTGTTTGGGTGTCTTTGTTCACCGTTTCTTCTATAGCTTGGTCAACAGGGATTCGGCCAAAGGGATTGGTGGAGCCCAGTTGGACTGAGAAGCCTCCTTCCATGAATTCTGTGTACACATCTGGGTGTGTGATGGGCAGCTCAGACATCTGGGCGTAGTAGTAGGGGAGGTAGCGTGCATAATTCATCCTGTCATAAGCAAAGCACCATGGGATCATTGCTCGAATGCTAGCCAAGTGTAGCATCCAGTCTCCCTCTCTGGATGCTCGGATGAGCCCCAACAAGATTTCAACCATGTCCAAATAGGACATCCAGAAGTTCGAGAGGCTGCCGTTTCCACCTCTAAGTAACTCACGGTAGACTTCAAATAGATCCATGATGCGTGTACAAGAGCTGTTCTCGAGGACCTCCTTCAAAGCATGTTGTGAGACTTCTTTCCCAAGGCTGTCAATGGTCTTCAGTGTCTCATTCAGGTGAACCATGTCATTCCTGTGAGTTTCTTCCAACCAGGACAGGAAACCATTCAAGGTCAGTCGCATGAGAGCCTCATACAGGAGCTTGTGTAGTCGCACTGCCCTGTTGTACTTGCGGCCATCCATAACACCAGCAATTGAGCCTTCTGCAATCATGCCAGACTCAATGCAGAGGCCTTTGAGTCCAGCATCTTGGAAACGCTTTCCTATTATTGCCAGCAGTGTGCAGATGGTGTGGAATACCCCAAGCCTAACGATGATATCATGGAACTTGTCATGGTGTTTCCATGTGATCTCGACAGCCTTCGCATACAGGGCTTGGTCAAAGACACAGACAATCTTCCTCAGGCCTAAGCACTGCATGATGCTCAGTGACTGGTTAAGCACCTCGTTGACAGTAGACATTTGTGTCGCTGGAGCATTGATGGTAGGCAGATAGCCTATATTGTCGGGGATGACCGTCATCTCTCCTCGAGTCAGGATGTTGAAGCCTGTCCAGCTGCTGACTGACTGTTCTTCTTGTTGTGACATGCGTGCTAGGACCCAAAGAAGGTTTTTCTCTCTGGCAAGCTTAGTATTGGCTGCAGTATCGGCATCTGACTTTTTGCTTTGTGGTGGCCCTACCCGTTGTCCAGCATTGTAAGTTGGTAACATTGGTGGGGGTCCATCAATGCTTCTCTTCTTTGTTTTGGGAACAGTGGGCATGGGTTGGACAGGAAGTGGGTTGACTGGCTTTGCTTGCACAGCAATCCCATTGACTCTGTGAGATGTTCCCTCACCACTGACAGTTTCTTCAAGACGGTCGATATTGTCCCAGGCTAAAGTTGTGAATATGCCAGGATGGATGTTAGCTGGAAGGGCAATGCCACTCCCTGATGATGAGAGTTTCTGGAAACACAGGGCAGTGTTGATCTCTTCCATCTGTGAATAGGACACACTGTGACCAAGTCGGTTGAGGATGTTTATCAACTCTACATTTCCTGTCAACGATTTGACACTGAATGGCAGAACAATGTGCTTGGAAGGCTTGGTATTTCCACATGTCACTGCATATACTATGTCATGGCCAAATGACTGCAGAAGACACTGCACTCTCTGGGATGCATGATCAGGATCATTTGAGCCTGTGAGTAGAGAGTACAGGAAGATAATGAGCGACTCTGGAATGGTAGGACATTCTGCTTCTGGTTTGACTTCAGGCGGCCAGGTTTGAGGAACATCTTGACTTTTAATGTCTGCTCTCAATTTGATGGCTGCTTTGGCTATAACATCTTGTGCACTGACACTTTTCAGGGTCTGCAGCTCCCTTTTGAGAGACTGATTTTCTTTGGCAAGTTCCCTCATGGACAAGTTATCGGGATAGAGGAGGAATTTTCCTTTCTCATCAGGGAATATCTGCAAGGCTCCAGCAAACTCACTCTCCAGGTTTCGCCTTATGTGCTTCTTGGTTGATTCCTTGACTTGGGCCATGCCTTGGGAGTTCATTGAAGCTACCAGTCTAGAAGAGAGATCAGTCATTGTCATCACTTGAGGATTGCCAAAAAGCTCCATCCTGATGAAGAGGAACAGCTCATTGTATGCCTTATTCACAGCAGCTTCATACTGGGCTGCAGCATCATCATCTTCATTGCTGGCAACCTCTCCTTTGGAAACCTCTTCTTTGGTGTAAAGTCTATAGCATGACCTGTGGTAGTGCCCTTCAGCTGCTACAAGGTCTCTACTCACAATGGCAAGGATTCTGCTGTCCCTTTTCTTTGTGGCTGCACTCCTGATCTTTTCATCAGCTCGCAGTTCTCGACACTGCACCAGTACTTCTCTCGTATTCTGTCTCTTGGAATATTTGCTGTTTTTCTGACAAAATATGCACTCTGCATCATAAGTCCTAGATGTACTTGGAGCATGTCGAGCTACTCTCTTAGATTGTTTCTCTTCAGCAGAGACACAACTTTTCTTTTCTTTTGCAAGGAGGCCATCAAGAATTTGCTTCATAGTGAAGATACTGCGACACTTTCTGTGGTAGTAGATTGCTGGAATCTGTCCCTCAGGAATGTCTTTTGCCAGTTTCAAAACTGGTGCACGATTTCGTATCTGAGCTGCCCTGAGCAGAGTTCTCCATGAGTCGACACTTTGTAGTGAAACCAGCTTATCTGTATCATCAGAACAGTGGATAATGCACTCCACCCGTGGGCGCTTTGGTATTGGGTAAAAACTTGCTTGTTCACCAGTGGCCATATTCAGTCAGTTTTCACCTGCCACATACAAACAAATACATGTAACTTAGGTGTATGAACACTACTAAAACAAAGTTTACTTTGCTTCACCAGCGTCATATTACCATTATTTATCTTACATAGCCACAAATAGATACATTACCTAGTTGCTATGCAACAGCTGTATTTTGTCCACATGAGGCCGCTAAAATCAACACAAGATGAAAGTTCCTCGTAGCCACTTTAACTAATCATATTAACATATACATTAAAAGAACATGCTAACATTATGGGAAATTAGCTTACAATCTTCTCCAGAGTGAGACAAGAAGATAGATACCAGTTTCCTCTATATGTGTTTAGTAGAAAGCTATCTGGCTGCACGTTACCCTAGCTTAGCACAATGAATGGAAGTACACAGTACTGGTTATCCTTGGTTGTTGGCCAACTAAGAACTGTCCCAGAGTTTAAGCTAGGCTAATCAGTACCAGGGGTGTTGAAATGCTATATTTGTAAAAATCTGGGCAAATACACAATCGTGAGAGGCACAGAAACAGGTTTCCTGAAAGAAAAATGAAATAGCTGCTCATTTGGAAAGGTTATCATGTATTATTTTACTTCTGTTAGTGTACCAAATAAAATGGCACCAGTGAAGTTGTGTCACCTTGGGTGATATCGATATCTGGTCTGACCCATGGACTAACTGGCTTTGGTCTAGTTAGTTTCTTAGTAATAATGCCCTTCTAATTTAAGGTTCACAATCACCTCACACAATGAAATAGTATGGGTATATTGTACATTTCCTGAATCTTTACAGTCCTGTGAGTATTCCAGTTTTTGTGTTTTGTGTCCCTGATATTCCTAGATGCCACAGGGCTAAAAGAAAGTATATAGTTTAGGCGAACATTGCAGAAAGATGTGTGTTATTGACGGGTTGAAGAGCTCAAGTGACCTCTATATTTGTGAGAAATATCCACAACAGGGCTTGAATGAAAGCTAAGAAGGTCCCCTTTAAAATGATACCAAAGACAATATTATAGAACATTGAAAAATGTCCTGACCATGAGGCTAAACCAGGATATGCACCAGCGTCTAAAATGCAATTTACTTTAGGGGGTGGTTAACTTCATGAGCTGATAACTGTGATACAGCTGCCACTCAGGAATGGTTATCATACCAAAATATCATCTACAGACATGGATCCTTTCAAAAATTATAAGTAAGTTTTGCCACCTTGAGTGTACCGAAATAGGAAATTTTGGGCTCTGGCCCATGGACTATGAGTCATTTCAATGTATTTGTTTGACCTTTACCTTCAGATTTTTTATTCTGGAAATCAGATTGTCTAGTTTCTATTGTGTACTGTTTCTGTTTTAATGCTCTGCTTCATGACTTAAGTAAAAATACAATCAAGATTCATAAAATCTTGAAAAAAGATATTATTCAGCATAATAATTGTGTTCTTGTTGCCCTGTCATCATTGTCATTGCTAGACCCAGTAATCAGTCAGATTACTGGGTTTAGCAATGAAAACCTCTGTGCAATCTATTATGCACCGGCATCTTTTTAAGTTTTGCTTGAGGTTTTAGGCATGTTCATTAGTATAGCTCCCTTACTTGGCCATTTAATGAGTGGTTTGAGGACTATGGCCATAGCAGGTATCCAGCTCTGACAAATATTTGATAAGGTGGTTTTTGATACCTTAAATCTATAGGCTAAATCAGTATTAGTTAGGCCCAGCCTTAATTTCGTTAGCACAACCAATAGATGATCCTGTAGATACAAGTTTTGGCTAATTCTTTCTACACTGTCTGTTATTTTTGCACATAGCCAGTCAAAGATAATGGAGGTAAGTCCTGTGAAAAAAATCAGTTGTCCCATGTTGAACTTAATAGTGGCATAGGAAAACGTAGAGTTTTGCAGCTCCTCTTTAAGCTTCTCGTTTTCAGTCCGTAGTTTTTAAACTGAGTGTACCTCAGCTTCAGATCATCATATTCTGTCCTTGGGACTGGGATGTCCTCTTCAGCTTTAACAGAAAGGTTAGGACAAAAAGTTAATACAACAGATGTGTATAAAATCAACATCTGCACAAAACTCAGTGACGAGTGGATCAGACTGAATATGCCAGTTTGAAAAGGTACGTTTTGAGATGGGATTTGAAGGTTGAAAGAGAGTCAATGTTGCAAATTTCTTGTGGGAGAGAGTTCCATAGGCAGGGGGCAAAATGACTGAAGGCTCTAGTCCTCATGGTAGTCAAGCGGGCCAATGGTGTAGTGAGTTGGAGAGCAGAAGAGGATCTGAGAGTGCGGGAGGGCGTGCGGATATGAAGGAGCTCAGAAAGATAGGAAGTAGCTAAGTTATTAAGGGCCTTAAATGTGAGAAGCAGGATCTTGAAGTCAATACGGCATTTAACAGGGAGCCAATGGAGTTGCTGAAGAACAGGAGTGATATGATCTATGGAAGGAGTTCTGGTAATGATACGGGCAGCTGAATTCTGGACCAATTGAAGATTATGAAGACACTTGAGGGGAAGACCAAAGAGGATAGAATTACAGTAGTCAGTACAGGATGTAACCAGGGTGTGAGTGAGTATGACTGTGCTTTTAGGTGTAAGTAACGGCCGAAGATGATTAATATTGCGTAGGTGGAAGTATGCAGACCGAGTAACATTGTTGATGTGGGCTTCAAAAGATAATGTGCTGTCCAGGATGACACCCAGACTCTTAACCTGAGGCGATGGGGGAACTATAGAATTGATAATAGTAAGAAAAAAACTATCAGTTTTGGCCAAAGTATATTAAGTGCCAACTAAAAGGACCTCAGTTTTATCACTGTTAGGTTTGAGGAAGTGGTATGAAAACCAGGATTTAATTTCAGAAAGAGATGTGGGCAGAAGAGTGGAGGTAGGTTTGGTGGATAGATAAAGCTGGGTGTTGTCCACGTAGCAGTGAAATTGAATGCCAGATTTGCTGATGAATATTTTCAATTTTGGCATTAAAAAAGATCACAAAAGCATTACATTGAGCAACTGAATACAGGTGAGGTGCGAGAGTGCCTGGTGGCTGTAAAATATTGTTTACCATGGAAAACAGGGTTCTAGTGTTCCCTTCGCCTGATCTAATTAAGTTTGCGTAATAAGATGATTTAGCTGTGGACAGAGCCTCCTTATAATGAAGTATGTGGTCATTATACATGTCTTTATGAACAGCAAGGCCAGTTTTCGTGTAAAGGCGTTCCAGGCGACGGCCTTTAGCTTTAAGCTGGCGTAGTGCAGGTGTAAACCAAGAGGCAGAGTGGGTAAAGGAAACGGAGCGGGTTTTTAAAGGAGCAAGATTGTTTAAAATACTATAAAGGCCATCGTTGTAATGAGAGACCAGTTCTTCTGAGGTGGATAGATTGTCTTGCTGGGGAGGTTATCAATTTCACTAGTGAGAGTAGATACTCAATATTCTCAATATTCTTAATATTACGGGACGAGGTTGTAGATCAGTCACTGTGTTATTGCTCACGTTTATTGAGCCACTGCAGACACCGTACTGAGGAACACTCAGTTATACAGGTTACCGGGTGGGGGCCCGCGTGGTGATAGTGCTGGATGCCAGCTACCTGTATGTTGTCTTATTGCATCCTCGTCGTGTTGGTTAATAAACCAGGTTATGAGTACTAACCCTGCGTCATTCACGAGAACACGAAAAAGAGGTGGAGTTTGACAAATTTGTTTTGGATACTGTTAAAATAACATCGCAAGACACTAACTTGTGGTCGGAAATGGGCAAATGAGTTGCATTGCAGTTAAGAGGAGTTACACCAGAGCAGCAGAACAGATCAAGTATGTGTCCTTTAAGGCTCAAACATACTCGGGCGGAACGTACGCGGAGCGGACTCCGCGAGGAATGTCCGCAGTCATTTGGGCTTCCATAGTCGAGCGCACTTCCGCGTTGTAGTTTCCTGTAAACACTGTCACTACATTACTACATTACCCACAATTCTTGCGCGTTGTTTACACTTTTCTGTCATGGCGTCCGACACTGAAGACGAGGAAGAGACACTCTGCCTGCTGGCTCTACAAGAAAATAAACTGAAGAGATGGTGGTGTGGGTACTTTCGCACCTCGTCTGCCAGTCTCTCCTCAAAGCTCGCCTCCATCATCAGACGCTCCGGCTTTCTTTGTTCCACCACGCGATGGAGGCAAATCCAAAATGCAGATTGGTGTCACATGTATTGGAGTTCGATGTGAAAAATACATGCCGAGCAGTATTTTGTGTGACACTCGTGCGCGGCGCGGACTCATCGCGGTCGTAAAATCTGAGTTTCCGCTCCGCGTACGTTCCGCCCGAGTATATTTGGGCCTTTAGAGTGCGTAGGAAAGTCAATATATTGCTGTAATCCAAAACTGTCTAGGCATGATGTAAAATCCCTTGTGAGAGTATTGTGGACATTGTCCATGTGTATATTAAAATCACCCAGCAATATTACATTAGGGGATAAAGAACATAAAAAGGTTAGAAAAACAGAAAATTCATTTAAGAAATTGTTATTTGGCTTCGGTGGTCGATAAACAGTGGCTAGTATGGTAGGATTTGGCCCACTGATTTGTAGGCCAATGGACTCAAATGAAACATGCACATGCACAGTTATGGAAGACACTTTCTACTTTTCTCTGTAAAATATCGTGACACCACCACCACCAGCCCCCCCCCCCCCGCCGTTGTCGTGGGATTTGCAGGTGTACGCAAACCCAGGAGGAATAGTTTGATTAAACTGTAAGAAGTAATTTGGTTGTTGCCACGTCTCAGTCAAGCGTAGAAAATCAAACTTACGATCATTCAGTAGATTATGAAGTGGGAGTCCCTTGTTAGTTAGCGAGCGATGGTTAAATAACGGGATGGAGAGGTTATTTTTTCCGGTTTTGATGCTAGCCGAGCTGGCTAGGTTGGCTAGTGCCCTGTGGTCAACAGTCCGTCGGGATTTTCTTGAGGAACGAGGAAAGGAAAGACCAGAAGGAACGGATTGCTTTTGTGTCATCAAAGTTGAAGCCCCAGCGGGATCCACGGTGAATGTATTTCTGACGAAAATGGCGAACTATATCTCGGTGAAGTTGCAGTGCTGGTGGTTATTATGTTCAGTCAATGACCACACCGAGAGCCACGTTTACAACTTAACCAACATCAACTCACGACACTTTTCACCTTGCCATAAATCACACTGCTCCCCACCCCTCTCAAAGGCACAGTAACTGCTAGTGCTCAACCATACAAGTCAGACTTGGGCATAACACCACCCAATCAGACACAACATTTTCTCCCCCCACCCCCCTTGAGGAAGTAACATAACATATTAGTCCCTACCCTAGATGTCCCTTAACCATTCATAACATAGTCCCTGTGCCAGACAGATGGAACCCTCACCCTCTGGGGGCGAGCAGGCTAGGGAGCAGGGCCTGGTAATGGCGGTGGGTTACCACCCACCCAGTTTGCCTCCGGTCTAGGCTGCCAACTGAGAGCAGCTGGGGACAGGGATGATGCAGGGTTTGTAGGGGCTACAACCCTATGCAGGCGGTTTGAGTGCCAACGAGTCCCATGGTTCCGTCTGTAGGTAGCTGGTTCCAGCTGCTGAGTCACTTGATGGGGCTCCGACCAGTATGACCGCAGCTTGTTCTGGCGGTGGATGTGTTTGATCCTGACCCAGTCCCCCACAGACAAAGAGGGAGTCTGTACTCGGCGAGAGGCATCGAACCTCTGTTTCATCTGGGCCTTTGAGCTTCGGACATGAGTTCTGGCTTTCTGGAGCCCTGGGCTCTTGTGTGCAGTCGCTGGGTCCACTCTCAAGTGGTCCAGTGGTTGCTTTAGTTCCCGCCCGATCATAAGCAGAGCCGGTGTCACCCTCATGGTGGAGTGCTTGGATGCCTGGATGGTCAGGAGAGTTTGGCTGAGTGCAGTGCTGAAGGTTTTCCCTTCCTCCAGACAGGCTCGAATTCTATTCTTGAGAGTTTTGTTCAGTCTTTCCACCCCTCCATTACTCTCCGGGTGGTACACTGCTGTCCTGATGTGCTTGATGGACTGCAGTGACAGGAACTCTGAGAACTCCGCTGATGCAAATTGGGGTCCATTGTCCGTTGTGATGATACTGGGCAGGCCCCAGCGCCCAAACAGCTTGTCGAGGCAGGTCGATGATGGTGTGTGAGGTGATGGAGCCCAGTTCGATGGCCTCTGGCACTTCGAATGAAGGTCATGCACGACCAGCAAGTAGCGGGCATGTGCGGGTGCCCCGTGGAGCTCTCCACAGAGGTCGATCTGGATGTGCTCCCATGGCGTGGACGGCCACGGGAGCGGAGTGAGGGTGCTGTGGTAGGCTGGCAGGTTTTCCCACTCAGAAGGCAGCAGGTGCAGTTATGCACCAGCTCCTCTGCATCAGAGTCTATGTGAGGCCACCACACGGTGTCTCTGCAGCGCTGCTTCACCTTAACCACCCCCAGATGCCCATCATGTGCCATTTGCAGCACTCTGGCCCTTAGAGTCTCTGGTACAATGGCGCGGTGGCCACGGGAGAGGCAAACTTCCCCCCAGCAGGAGAGCTCATCGCGGACTTTATGGTAGGGGAGCAGCCTGTCATCCACCTTGGCAGGCCAGCCATCCTTGACGTAGGCACGAAGGGTTGTGAGTGTCTCGTCCTCAGCCGAGGCCTGCTGCAGCTCGGCCAGGGTGACTACTGTGCTGAGGGGCCCATGCAGCATGTGGACACCGTCATCGTCGTCATCCTCTGGAGTTGCCCCTCTTACCTCTTTGGTCAGAGAGATGGCTCGGGACAGGAGGTCGGCCACAGTATTGGTACGCCCCGGCATAAACTCGAGTCTGAAATTGTACTGATTCAGCCTATTCGCCCATCTCAGTAGTCTCATGGGCCTGTGCCCCGAACCTCGGGTCGCCAGCAGAGCTGTCAGCACCTGATGATCTGTGCTGATAGTGAAAGCCCTGCCGTACAGGTAGACCTGCCAGCATTCGCATGCCTACAGGCAGGCGAGACTTTCCCTCTCCCCCACTGAGTACTTCTGCTCTGCCGGAGTGAGTGCCTGCGAGGCAAATGCCACTGGACGCTCTACTCCCTCATGGACCTGGGAGAGCACTGCACCAAGTGCCACCCCAGAGGCGTCACAGGTGACCAGGCTGAAATGGGCCAAAGTGGGCGGGGATGTGAGCTGCTGTTTGATGATGCCTACAGCATCTCGCATGCTGGGGTCCAGTCCCATACAGCATCCTTCCGTAGCAGCTGGCGCAACGGGGCCATTGAGTCGGAGTAGTGTGGCATGAAACGGACATAGTAGGCAGCCATCCCCAGAAAAGAGGACAGCTGGGACGGTGACTGTGGGTCCAGCTGGGACAGAATGGCCTCCGTGTGGGACATGAATGGGGCGATAACCCCCTTGGAGAGCCGGAAACCCAGGAACTCGACCTCTAAACACACACTTCTCAGTGTTCAGTGTGACCCCGTGTTGCCTGAAGAGCTGGAAGACCTGTTCCAGGCGAGCATCGTGCAGTGTGTCAGAGGGTGCGTGTACCACCACGTCGTCCAGGTAGATGGCGACCCCCTGAATACCAGCTAGGATGAGTGACATTATTTTCTGAAAACAGCCCGAAAGCCATGCGCTTGTATCTGAACATCCCCACATATGAGATGAAAGCTTTGAGGTCCATGCTGGCCAGTGCCAGGGGAACCTGCAGGTAGCCGTGGCGTAAATCCATTTTGCTGAAAACTGTGGAGCCATGGAAATGGCTAGTCAGCTCCTCAGCTGTGGGGAGGGGGTATTTGTCGGGGATGATGGCTTTGTTGACGTCCATCAGATTAAAGCTGAGGCGCAGTCCATCACCCCGCTTCTTGGCTATTACCAGGTTGGAAATCCAGGGTGAGGCATTGACTGGTTCGATGATGTCCTCCTTCACCAGGCGGTGTATCTCCTCTTCCACCCCATCCCGGAGGGCCAGGGGAATGCATCGTAGTGGCTGAATTACCGGGTGGACCGATGAGTCCACAGTAGGCTGGTGCACAAACCCAGATATGCAGCCCAGTCCTCCGAACAGTTCTGGGTAATGTTCGGGCCAGGAAGTGGAGACCTGTAGGACACGCAGGCCCACAGCGTCAGTCAGTGTAAAGCCCAAGGCATGGAAAAATTCTAGCCCCATGATGTTAGCCCCTTTCTGTGTGATGTAGAACCTGGTTTCAGGGACATACTGGTGATTATACTCCACAGGAAGGCAGACTACTCCCAAACTGGCGATGGGGGCGTGGCCGTAGCCCGACAGGGAGTTGGCTGCCGCTTCCAGGGGCACGTGACGGAAGAGCCGGTCATATGTGAGTTTGTTCAGAAGTGACACCTTTGCCCCCGTGTCAACAAGGAGCGGTATGTAGGCTCCGCCCACAAGGCATGAGAGAACTTGTGCGCTTCCACCAGAGCCGTTTCCAACTGCTTCCCAATCACTATAGCGTCAGATAATGTCATGGAGTCTGGTTCGAGTAACAGTCTTTCCCTAAGCTGAGCACAAGACTTTTCCCTATTAGCTGATCAACTATAAGTCCATCCTCCAAAGCCCCGAAGTCACAATGCTTTGCTAGCCCACGTAAGGCAGAGACAAACTGGCCCACTGACTCACCAGACTTCTGGGCTCTCAGAAACCGGTGCATACGTCGGCTCCTTCCTGAGCTGAAATGGGACTGTAGTGCGTTGGTAGCCGCAGTGTAGGTGTCATCCGCCACCGAGAGTGTAGCGAAAATACGTTGCAACTCCTGACCCTCGAGGCAGTGCCGTAAGAGCGCACACTTCCTAGCTGCTGCTAAATCCGAATGCCCCAGAGCCAGTAAATAGTCATCAAACGACGATATCCATCGGTCCCAGGGAACAGCTGGGGCACGGGGAACGGGTAGGAAAGGTGGTGGTGGCGACAGAACGAAGCCAGCCATCCTCGTTTGCCAAATATTATGTTCAGTCAATGACCACACCGGGAGCCACGTTTATAACGTTTACTTAACCAACATCAACTCACGACACTTTTCACCTTGCCGTAAATCACACTGCTCCCGCCCCTCTCAAAGGCACAGTAACTGCTAGTGCTCAACCATACAAGTCAGACTTGGGCATAACACTACCCACCCGATCAGACACAACAGTGGTGGCTCAGAGAGGTGGGGTCGTAGTCGAAAAAGTTCCGCTGACGTGTATTGAAGTAGCGGTGTTCCTGGATTGAGTATCAAAAATAAAATAATCCAGGTGAAAATAATCCATATGAACAGCCAATTGATCCACATTATTGCCAGTGTTTGTTAAAGTGTGTTGTTACCTTCTACTAATGAGACGTTACAACTCGTTTCAACCCCACGGGGCTATACACTTTAATAATAACTTCGGCACATAAGGTTATGCATCACGCTCGGTCCGTTATTCCAGGTGCAACAACCTAAACGACCCCTGTGTAAACAAGGAACTAAACAATGGTTCCTAACAATAGTTCCTATTGTTACATCCTTTCTCTTTTCAGTTTCTTCTTTTTTTTAGAACCTTTAATACATTTGCACAACATTTGTGATTCACTTTTTTTTCTTATTCATTCATGCCCCCCCCCAAAGTCCATTAGTGCTACAGATCCATTCATCTATGTGAGGTCACAAAGTCTTTGTATCGCTGCGGCTGCACAACAGAGCGGCCTGATCTGGTGGTAACAGGGTTGGCCCTGTCACCAGTGTCCTTGGTTTTGTTTCCTGCTAAGACACTGCGAGAAGGAACACTCTCTGAATGTCCGGGTTCAACACTCTCTGGCTGACTGGGGCTGCTGATCTCCATGTCCATAGTGTCAGTGAAGATTGCCCCTGGTGCATGCCTGAGGTGTCTGCGATTTCTCCTGATGACACCACCCGTGTGCAGCTGGACCTCATAGGATCTCCTATCGACCGGCCTCAGCACCTTGCCCACTCTCCAGCCAGTGTGGGGTGCGAGAGGCTGAACTCTCACACATTCACCTGGGGCAAGCGTGTCCAAGTCTTTAGCCGACCTGTCGTAGTATGCCCTCTGCCGTTGTTGGTTATTTTGTAAATCCTGTTTCACCTGCACAACTTTCGGCTGTAACAGGCTTGCCTTGGCTGGCAGTAGTGTTTTGGTACGGCGACTGAGCAGCCGCTGTGCTGGTGTGGTATCAGTACCCTGTGATGGTGTGTTGCGGTGGTCCAGAAGGGCGAGATAAGGATCCCGTCCAGCAGCCTTGGCTTTGAGCAAGAGTCTTTTTGCTGTCTTAACAGCTGACTCAGCTTTGCTGTTGCTTTGCGGGTAACCTGGTGATGAGGTTTTATGTTGAAATCCCCACAGTCGACTGAACTTCTGGAATTCTTGTGACGAATACTGTGGGCCATTGTCCGAGATTACAATATCTGGGATACCTTGGCGGGCAAAATGAGCTTTCAGCTTCTGTATCACTGTGGTTGACTTGGTATCTGCCAGGTAATCTATTTCCCAAAAATTTGAGAAAAAATCAACAATTATGAGGTAGTCTTTGTTTTCAAACATGAACAGATCCGTGCCCACCTTTGCCCACGGCCTGCTTGGCACATCATGTGACATTAGTGTTTCTTTTTGTTGTTTAATGTCCATTGATCTGCAGATGTCACACTTTGCTATATATGATTTTATTTGGTCGTTCATGCCCTGCCAATAGACACACTCCCTAGCCCTCCGTAGGCATCCTTCCACACCCAGATGTGATGCGTGTAGGCGGCAAGTGATGTCTTTCCTCAACGCATCAGGGATGACAGCGCGCTCACTCCTGAACACTATTCCATCTTGGTGGCTTAACTCCTCTTGGAATGAGAAGTAGGGCTTGATTTCCCTTGGTGTTTTTGACTTATCGTCAGGCCATCCTTGCTGCATCATTTTGATGAGAAGCTGCAGTGTTTCATCCTCTTTTGTGGCAGATCGTATATCATGTAGCCTGTCTGCTGCGATAGGTAAGTGTTTTGCCATGTTGACAGTCTCTAGTTCTGCATCCGGTGCACTCTCAGGAAGATAAGCTCTGCTCAGAGTGTCTGCTAGCAGCATGTCTCTACCTGGCACATATACTACATCTAGATCATACTTTTGTATGCGCAGCATCATTCCCTGCAGCCTTTTGGGTGCACTTAGTAGAGGTTTTCTCACTATTGTTTCCAACGGCTTGTGATCACTTTGCACCGTCACTTTTCGGCCGTATGTGTACTGGTGAAATCTTTCCATGCTAAAAACCATTGCTAAGAACTCCTTTTCTATTTGTGCGTACCTACGCTCTGTTTGAGTGAGTGCTCTGCTTGCAAATGCTATTGGCTTACCCATCTGCATGAGCGATCGCCTAAACCTGTGTCTGAAGCGTCACACTGCACTGTGAGTTCCTCATCTGGGTTGTAATATTTCAGTACTGGGACCTTTGCTATAGTCTCTTTCAATTTGAGGAAAGCCTCCTCATGCTGTGCTGTCCAGTTCCACTCCCTGTTTTTGTGTGTCAAATCTCTCAACACTATGCACTGGTCTGAGAGGTGGGGACAAAACTTGGCTAGATAATTTACCATACCTAGCAGCCTTTGCACTCCTTTCACATCAGTCGGTGCCGGCATCTTCTCAATGGCAAGCACTTTCTCTGGATCCGCCCTGAGTCCATCAGCCGTCAGGCGGTGTCCAATGTATGTGGTCTCCTTTTGTCTCAGCTTGAATTTGTCTTTGTTCAGCTTGATGTTCTTTTGTCTGCATCTTTCAAGAAACAGTCTCAGTTTTCCATCATGGTCACGCTCAGCTTCCTCCTGTGTTTCCCCTTGGCCTGTGATCAGTACATCGTCAGCTATAATGTACAAGCCCGGTACACCGTCCAGCGCTTGTGTGAGCTTTCTCTGAAAGATTTCTGGGGCCGGACTTATCCCCATTGGCATCCTCAGCCACCTGTAACGTCCGAATGGAGTGGCAAATGTTGTTAGATAGCTGGACTCCTCCTCCAGCTGCACATGCCATCACACACTGTGAACACTTTTGCTTTTGACAAGTCCGGTAAAATGTCCTCAATGGTTGGCAGTGGGAAGTGACTGCGCTTTAGAGCTTTGTTCAAAGGCTTGGGATCGATACACACTCTTGGTTTCCCACTTGGTTTCTGTACCACCACCATTGCACTGATCCAATCTGTACTGCATTCCACAGGTGTTATGATCCCTCTTTGCTGTAGGTCCTGTAGCTCGTCCTTCAGTGGTTTCATCATGGCGACTGGGACCCGCCTCTTTGGCAGCTGTACTGGTTTCACTGTGCTGTCCACCTCTATTTTGTATTTTCCCTCGAGGCAGCCATCGCCAATGAACACATCAGCATACTCATCTTTAATTTGTCCCATTATCCACTGTTCTGTTGTTGTTTCTGTTGTGACAATACTGTCTATTGTCATGATGTTTTCATATTGCACTTTTATCAATTTCATCGCCTCACTGGCTCTCCTACCCAGCAGAGGCACTGTACCAGCTGCATTCACCACCTGGAACTCTAAGCGATATAGCTTGTTGTTTCTCGGTTTTCTTATTTTCACTTTACATTTTCCCAGTGGTTTTAACTTGGTTTTATTGTACATTACTAGTACACTCTTCGTGTGTTCTAATTTGGCATCTGGATTCAGCAGGTTAATTGGGATGATATTGCAACTGGCACCACAGTCTATTTGGAATTTGATAATGTCCATGCCTAGAAGCATGCCAGCGTAGAGAAGCTGAGTTTTCTTCATTTTCTCAGTTTCTTTTACACAGGTGATAATATCTTCATATTCATCACTCTCAGATTCAGTTGTTATTTTACTCACATATTTATTTTTCCTTAGTTCCGGTTTTACTCTGCATTTTGCTGCAAAGTGGTTCTCTCTTCCACACTTTGTGCACTTCTTCCCAAACGCTGGGCACCTTTGTTTACTTTTCTCATGCGTTTTTCCACAATATCTGCACTCCACAGTGTTGCTCGTCTGTTTCCGATACTGTGCTCCTTGCACTGCATGTAACTCTTCCACCATCGATCCCGAGATGGTTTTCACATTGTCCTTTGAGAGCTCAGCGGCTCTGCACAGCTGCAAACATGTGTCCAGTGTCAAGTTTTTCTCTCGGAGCAGTCTTTCTCTTACGATTGTGTTGTTACCTCCACACACAATCCGATCCCGAATGAGCGAGTCTCTCACTGTCCCAAAGTTGCATGTTCTTGCCAACACTCTCAGTTCCATGACATAATGGTCTATATTTTCACTGGTGCCCTGGTTTTTTGTAAAAAAACGATAACGTTCCACAGTCTCGTTAACGCTGGGGTCGCAGTGATCATCAAACTTCTCGATAACGTCATCTAACGTCCATGCATCCTTCGGTGTGTCGCCCAGTAACGTGTCCATAAGTTCCCTGCCAGTCTCCCCGACAAGATAGCTGAACAGTTTCACCTTCTGTTTGTCATCGGCGTCAGCCATGGCTAAATCCACATACAGAGCAAACTCGTCCCTCCAGGTCTTCCATGTCCTCGAAAGGTTGCTTGAGTCCAGACATAACGTTTGCGGTGGTTTAAGCCCATCCATGTCACACGGCAGTCTCACGCTAGCAGCTAATGCTAACATATACTGAACGTTGCTTAGGAACACTAACCGCTCTCCCGCTCCTAGAAACTTTTCCGCACCAAACTTCAAACCGAGTCGTCCGCCGCTGCCACCATGTTAAAGTGTGTTGTTACCTTCTACTAATGAGACGTTACAACTCGTTTCAACCCCACGGGGCTATACACTTTAATAATAACTTCGGCACGTAAGGTTATGCATCACGCTCGGTCCGTTATTCCAGGTGCAACAACCTAAACGACCCCTGTGTAAACAAGGAACTAAACAATGGTTCCTAACAATAGTTCCTATTGTTACAGTGTTGTACCAAACGTAGGCTCCGAAGTAGAACGACAGTCGCTGGGGGAGGCGAGGAGACCAGTAGCCAGATATAAAACAATTGGTAGCCAAAAAACACACGGGATTGTCCGATAAAAACAAATAAAAACAAAAAAAACCGTTTCTGAAATTGTAAGCAGAATGGTAGAGTCAACGACGGAGCAAAAACTAGCAGAAATCCAGCGGGCAAGTTTCGCCAGCGTTCACCCAGCCGGAAGTCAGTAGTGTGTGGGTTTGCATGTAGACTAGCCGTTCATCTCTTTTTTCCCCCAACTCAGATGTGGACGTTCTCATGAGGATGGCAGCATACTTGTATAGTAGCCTACTGTTATTTCTGTTTGTTACACGCGAATCTCCCTGTTTGCTCCTAATACACTTGGTAAATTAGTGAATTGAAAGCATCGTTTTGAAATGCTGGGTTGCCGTGATAATAGCTGCTGTTTTGTTTTTTTGGGGGGTGGGGGTGCGCGTGCGTTGTGCGTGAGTGGCAGACTTAACCAGTGAAACTTGCTCCTGTGTCAAACCTCTTCCTTATTTTACGAAATGCATAAAGTTTATTGCTGATGAACAAGATTAGTAAAAATGGTCATTACAATGTCCTGATTGAGATCTTAAAAAAATGTTGATATGGCACACTAATTCACTGAACATTTCAAATTGGCAGTTCATGTCGAAAAGGTTGCCGACTCCTGTTCTAGAAGTAAATGATGAGATACTAGCAGATCGTGGTTTTACCATCAGAGATGAGCTTGCCGTACGTGGTGCCACCCTTAGAATCCCTCACTTTACTAAAGATAAAAAGCAGCTCTCTGCTCGAGAAGTGGAAACAACATGGCGTTTGTCTAATGTGAGAATACACATTGAAAGAGTAATACGTAGATGGAAGAATTTCAAAATTCTGACAACTGTTATTCCTCTCACACAGATAGACCTCTTAGATGACATGGTGATTGTGTGCGCAGCATTAACAAACCCTTGTAAATGTATAGTCCCTAGAAAAAAACTTGTCAATGTTTTGATAAAGGATCCATGAAATTATAATCTACATTTTCCAGTATGTAGAGTCCAAGATAAATTTCAAGGTTCGAGGTTTTTATTAGTCATACGTTTATGTGCAGGTACAGCAGCAGTGACATGAGGTAATGTTTTTTTTTTACAAGATGCACACTTATTGTAAAAAAAAATATTATTGAGATTAATTCAACATTCAATTGTTTTAATGTAGGATACAACTACAGGCAATGCCAATGTATTACTGCATTAAATGATTTGTTTCACAGTACATATTTTTACTCCATTTTTTGCACTGTTCACAATACCAATCCACAACCTTTCTTTTGATTTCAACTTTGTAATCATGAAATAGTATGTCCTGGACATGACCGCTAGTAACGTAGTTGTATGCATCCAGAGATGCGTACACTTTCAAGTTCTCCCGGTAATAAAGGCTTGGTGTGTCGATCAGGTATTCGTGAATATTTGGTCACTGAAGACTGGGCCATTTTGTCTCGTCATTAATCCACTGACCTTGCGCCTAAAGCATATGGGTCTCCAAGACGTATCCCATTCACCAAGGTTCATTTCGTAGCATAACTGGTCTTATCACTGGGTGACAAGCTGTTGTAGTAGGCGGAAAACATTTTAAAACTAAAATCAAACTGTTGTAACATATCGGAAGTTCGCCAGCCGTCTTCATACCAAGCCGCGACGGTAATCAACAGTCGAGTAACGTTCGTCCTGCAGCCAAGCTGCGCGCGCATCCCCAGTGTTGGATAACAAATAATTCCTCTATACAATATTATATAATATTATATCTACAACACTGTCTTTGGTTTGATGTCTTGTCTAGCATGGCTAACTTCATTAGCTTTAGCGGCTATGATCTGTTGTTTACCTCAGGTGCCGCCGAGAGTGTTCTGGAGGACTATTAAGGTGGTTGTTTGTCGTCTTCCTTACTAAACATGTCTGATAAGGACTAAATTACTCATTCCTGACCCGATCGCTGGCCAGAGGGTCGGCAGCAAACGGGTGTGGCATCTCCCTGTCGGCCAGTGTGAGTGGCACCTGAAGTTGATTGACATGTGATTAGGTGCACCTGTGCTGGGGACTATTTGACGGGGTGCTTTGCAGACAGACGCTGTCGAGTCTTGGGAAAGTTTAGCGTCGGTCTGCGGATGCCCGTGTCTCCCGAACCCTCATCTGCCTCCTCTGTGTGACCGAATGTTTCGTGTGTTTAGTATTTTAAGTTAATTCGTGTTTGCATTTTTGCCTGCCCTGTTTGGCAGTGGTTTTTGGTTATTGTATGTTGTGGTGACCCACATCTATATATCGAGAGACATTCACCTAAGAGGACGGTGTACCTTTAAGGGAAGAGGCGAGGGGTCAGATAATGCACTTCCGCTTCCGGTTCACAGTCAGTTCAGTGTCGTTGTCGAACGTATGACATGCAAAGTTGGAGCTAGTAAACTACCTCGACTACGTCTACTCTCACGTCTCCTGTCTCGTTGTTTTCTAACTCCACATTGGTGACCCCGACGTGATCGAACTACTAATACGAGTATGTCTGACAACGACGACGCCGGTGCTAACAACATGGCTATTGCTAACGCTAGCATTTACACCGCTACTGTGAAGCTACCCGACTTTTGGCAGCATAATCCACGGCCGTGGTTTCAACATGTGGAAGCCCAGTTCCAGCTGAGAGGGATAACGCAGGATGCAACGCGGTACTTCCACGTAGTGGCGGCGTTAGACGCATCGACAACGGCGCGACCAATGACGCTGTTGGAAGCTCCGCCAGCTGCTGGCAAGTACGATGCTATAAAGACATTCCTCCTGAAACTTTTTGAACTGTCGGAGCTGGAGAAGGCAGACCGTTTACTGTCCCCGAATGGCCTCGGCGACGGCAAACCGTCTGAGTTAATGGAAAAAATGCTGTCTGTGCTGGGATCGGCTGATCCGGCCTTTCTTTTCACACACATTTTTCTGAGGCAGCTCCCCGCACCTGTACGTACAGCACTGGCCAGTTCTCCTCTCGCCGCCTCCAAGGACTACCGTTCTCTGGCTGCTGAAGCAGACAGGGTTTTCCTGGCCAACCGGCAACAGTTTGTGCATGCCCTGCTACCCCACCAGACCGCCCCACCACCACCTGTGTACGACTATATGGACACCGCGGCTGCGGTGACAGCCCGCCGCCAACCTGACGACGGGCTCTGTTATTACCATGCCAGGTTTGGGGCAAAAGCAAAACGGTGTCGCAAACCCTGCAATTACAGGGTTCAGGGAAACGCCAAGGCCGGCGCTCGTTAACGGCTATGGGCGCCGGCCGTGACTGCAAGCTGTTGTTCATCAGAGACTCCTTGTCGGGCCGACGGCTGCTGGTTGACTCTGGCGCTCAACGCAGCATACTACCAGCACAAGCTGTGGACACGATGACCGACAGTCACGGCCCCCAGATGGACGCCGCCAACGGCACGTCCATTCGGACGTATGGTATCAGACATGTGGACGTGTGTTTTTGGCGGCCGACGTTTCGCCTGGGACTTTGTGATGGCTGCTGTATCCACCCCGCTCCTAGGTGCGGATTTCCTCTGTGCTTTCAACCTGCTGGTGGATGTTAAAAACTGTCGCGTGATTGATGCCGTCTCTTTTGCGTCATACCCCTGCACGCTTGGGGGCGCTGGAGCGCTGTGCCTCGCTAACACACTCTCCACCGGGGATCCATACCAACGCCTGCTCGCAAATTTCCCCGAGCTCACCACACCCACCTTCTCCTCGGCGGTGGCCAAGCACGGCGTGGAACATCATATCACCACAGTGGGCCCCCCAGTTTACGCCCGGGCCCGACGCCTCGACTCGGCCAAGCTTGCAATAGCCAGGGAGGAGTTTTCGACTATGGAGTGCCTCGGCATTGTCCGCCGTTCTGACAGCCCGTGGGCTTCCCCTCTTCACATGGTTACTAAGGCCGACGGGGGTTGGCGCCCGTGCGGGGACTACCGTCGCCTAAACAATGCCACGACCCCCGACCGGTACCCCATACCGCACATACAAGATTTCTCTACCCACCTGGCGGGCGCTGCCATCTATTCCAAAATCGACTTAGTGCGGGGGTATCACCAAGTGCTGGTCCACCCACTGGATGTCCCAAAAACGGCTGTCATCACACCCTTTGGGCTCTTTGAGTTTTTACGTATGCCTTTCGGCCTTAAAGGGGCGGCGCAGACGTTTCAGCGCCTTATGGATTCTGTGCTCCGCGACATGCCATTTTTGTTTGTGTACTTAGACGACATCCTCGTGGCCAGCGCGTCGGCGGAGGAACACATGACGCACCTCACACAGCTGTTCGACAGGCTCAGCGAACACGGCCTCATCATCAACCCAGCTAAGTGTCAGTTCGGGGAGTCGTCCATCACCTTCCTCGGGCACCACATCACTCCACAGGGGGCCGTTCCCCTCCCTGCCAGGGTTGAGGCTGTCACCATGTTCCCCCGCCCCCGCACTGTACAGTCGCTGCAGGAATTCCTGGGCATGGTGAACTTTTATAACCGTTTCCTGCCCCGTGCCGCCCACATCATGCGTCCCCTGTATGAGGCCCTGCGGGGTAAGAAGTCTAAGGACGAGCTGGACTGGTCTTCGGGGATGGACAAGGCTTTTGTGGCCGCCAAGACCGCGCTGGCCAACGCTGCGCTGCTAGCTCACCCTTCGCCTGCCGCCCCCATAGCCCTTACAACGGATGCCTCCGACTACGCCGTGGGGGCCGTGTGTGAGCAGTGGGTGGAGGGGGGCTGGCAGCCGTTGGCGTTCTTCAGTAAACAACTCCGTGAGAGCGAGCGCAAATACAGCACCTTTGATAGGGAACTACTGGGTCTCTTCCTCGCAACCAGACACTTTAGGTTCCTATTGGAGGGCCGACAGTTCACCGCTTTCGTGGACCACAAACCGCTGACGTTCTGTATGGCCAAAACCTCAGAACCGTGGTCTGGGCGTCAGCAGCGCCATCTCGCGGCGGTTTCCGAGTTTACCACGGACATACAACACGTGTCGGGCAAGGATAACTTCGTCGCCGACTGCCTTTCACGGGCAGTTGTTAACGCCGTTCACTTGGGACTCGACTACGCCGCTATGGCAGCGGACCAAGCCAAGGACGCGACCGTTCAAGACTACCGCTCGACCCCTACGGCGCTACGGCTGGAGGAAGTGACGTTCGACGCGGCCAACACCACCCTCCTCTGTGACATCTCCACCGGTCAACCGCGCCCCCTGGTGCCTACTTCCTGGCGGCGCCGAGTTTTCGACACCGTCCATGGCCTTTCCCACCCGGGAGTGAAGGCCTCGACCAAGCTGGTGAGCGTCAAGTTCGTTTGGCCTGGGCTCCGTAAGGATGTTAGAGCCTGGGCCGGCTCGTGTGTGGCGTGCCAACGCGCCAAGGTGCACCGCCATACCAAGGCCCCTTTGGCGCCGTTTGTGGTTCCAGAGAGGCGGTTTGACCACGTCAATGTTGACCTGGTGGGTCCCCTGCCCCCCTCCCGTGGTTATACGTTCCTCCTCACTATTGTGGACAGGGCCACCAGGTGGCCAGAGGCTATTCCCTTGTCCTCCACGACGGCAGCAGAGGTAGCGCGGGCGTTCATCGGCTGCTGGGTGGCCCGTTTCGGCACGCCTGGTGACATCACGAGCGACCGGGGCTCCCAGTTTACCTCGGAGCTCTGGACGGCGGTCGCTGAGCACCTGGGGATGAAGATCCACCGCACTACGGCGTACAACCCGCAGAGCAACGGACTTTGTGAGCGGTTCCATTGGGACATGAAAGCCGCTCTGCGGGCAAGCCTCACTGGCTGCGACTGGATGGACCGGCTCCCGTGGGTCATGCTCGGCCTGCGTTCGGCCCCGAAGGAAGACCTCCAGACCTCCTCCGCTGAGCTGGTGTATGGCCAGCCCCTGCGGGTTCCGGGGGAGTTTCTTCCGGATGCTACGGCTCCCTGGTCGGCCGCCTCTCACCTCAGTGCGTCCCGGAGCGCTGCCGGTGCCTTCGCTCCCATTCCGATGTCTCAACACTGCCTCCCCCGGTCCTACGTCCCCAAGGATCTGCCATCGGCGAGGTACGTCTTCATTAGGCACGACAGCCATCGGTCCCCGCTCTCAGCCCCCATACGACGGGCCCTTCCGCGTCCTGGAGGCGGGGGATAAGAACTTTGTGGTGGACATGGGGGGCAGGCCGGAGCGGGTCGCTATAGACCGTCTCAAGCCCGCTCACTTGGACATTGGGGAGCCAATGCAATTGGCCCTACCCCCGCGGCGGGGGCGCCCTCCTAGGTCGGCCCCGGCACCTGCCTCTGTTCCTGCTTCGGCCCCGCCTATGGCCCGGGTTTCGGCCCCATCTGTTTCCCCTCCCGTGAAGCGCAGCCGTTATGGCCGCAGGGTCCGCCCTCCGACTCGTCACCTGTTTTCCCCGTGACTTTGCACTATGTCATTGACTGTTCTGTTGTAGAGTCTATTTTTATGTTCATGACTTGCACTTTTGCTGTTTTGCATTGTTTTGTTTAGGTGAATTCTGGGGGGGCCTGTGTGGTGACCCACATCTATATATCGAGAGACATTCACCTAAGGGGACGGTGTACCTTTAAGGGAAGAGGCGAGGGGTCAGATAATGCACTTCCGCTTCCGGTTCACAGTCAGTTCAGTGTCGTTGTCGAACGTATGACATGCAAAGTTGGAGCTAGTAAACTACCTCGACTACGTCTACTCTCACGTCTCCTGTCTCGTTGTTTTCTAACTCCACAATGTTTTCCGGAGTCCAGTAAAGCGCCTTAGTATTTAATAACTGTCTCTGCAGTTGGGTCCAAACGCACGGCGTTGTAATATTCTCTAGAATATAATAGCCCGTTTGGCTATAAGGTTGATGTGATACAAACACTCATATTGGCTGTTAAGTTAGCTGCAAGCTGATTTGTCCATCTGACGCATGAGGACGCAGGGGAACCACATAATCGTCAGTCTATGTTTAGCACTCAGACGAGTCACTACTGCGGAGCTAGCTACTGTATGATTGTAACCGTCACCGTTGAAATAAAGACACTGAACTATAAAGTCGTCGTCGGATCCCTCCATAGAGACAGAAAGTCAGACATGGTGTCAGAGTAAAAGCGTGAAAAGGAAAAGAAAGAAGAAACGGAAAAGTCAGAATGGACGTCGCTGGAGTTCCTGCACCCCGCATAGACTAGGAAGCTAGCAGTCTGCCCGAAGCATGGCGCAAGTTTAAACTGCACGTCGAGTTGATGTTTTCTGGACCTTTAAAGAGGAAATTGGAGGAAGAAAAATGCAGCTACCTACTGAATTGGGTAGGAGAAAATGGGCGGGACATTTACAATACATGGACGCTCTCAGAAGCGGAAGGAAAGTTGTTGGAAACATACTATGGTCGCTTTGAACGGTATGTAAAACCCAAAGCAAATGTGATCTTCGCGCGCTATAAGTTCCATGGGAGGGCACAGGCAGCTAGCGAGCCTTTCGAACAGTTTGTGACTGATTTGAGACTGCTTGTGTGTTGCATTGTTCATATTTATGTCACGGATGTCTAGCTACATACTTGTTTGGTATGTTAATATACTTTTGTAGAGTTAGACTGCAGGAGCAAACATTAGACGTCCAGTCGCACTTGGTGGGGCAGGAAGAGAGAACTTTATTGCACATGCGCAGAAGTCATACACACACACACATATGGATACCCGCAAGGACCAAAATAGCTGCTTATAGCGCAGTAAATAATACAGTGGCTGACTGGCTGTATATGTGAGACTGCACATTATGTTCAACACCCTCACTCAGGCTCACCTTTACAGACTTACATGAAAAGAAAAACAGGTCTTCCTTAAATGTGTTTGGTACCCCAAATACAGCTCTATAAAAATAATCCACATCTTGCTCGTCAGTACATTCTGCTTTACACTGGTATTCTTCAAGATCTTTTGGGGTCTTCCTCTCTCTAGTTGGGTAGCGGTTTCTGCCCTCACTATCCCCCTGGTTATTAGAAAGTGTACCACTTTCACCTCCTGTACCTGTAATCTGGGGCTGCTCATCAGTCCTAACTGGTACTACATCAGGCTCGTATGAGTCTATATCCTCATAGCTGTCCCCATCGTTGTGTGGACCTGTTTGTGTCTGGCAGTCTCTGTTGCTCTTCTGTATGAGCTTAACTAATCTATGCTTTGACACTTTTCCTGTTTTTGGATAATATACATTGTATGCAGGGCTGTATTTATCATATCCTATGAAAATGCCCTTCTCGCACCTTGGATCCAGTTTCTTTTTGTCTTGTCTATAGGCATAGCACTCAGTGCCAAAAACCATCATATGGGAAATATTTGGTGTTTTCCCTGTGAAAGCACTGTATGGGGTTTGCTTTAATCGCTTACAATAGCACCTGTTGCGTATCTGTGCAGCTGTCTGCACCGCAAACCTCCATAGCTGTTTTGGCATCTTACTTTCTAGCAGCATACATCGTGCCATGTCAAATAATGTTCTCCAGTTTCGTTCTGCCGTGCCGTTCTGATGCGGCGAGTAGGGGGCACTAGTTTGGTGACTAATTTTATTTTCTCTCAGCAGATCTTGGAAACATCCTCCAGTGAACTCGGTACCATTGTCAGACCTAATGGTTTTCACCTGCCCAAAGGAGGCAGTGTCAGCTAAGAATTTTTCGGTAGCCTTAGCTGTATCACTCTTTGACCTCATGAAATATGTCCATGTCATACTGCTATAGTCATCTGTGAAAGCTATGGTGTATTTATACCCATCTTTATCAGTAGGCTCGATCGGGCTGCACAGATCTGTATGGACTAGTTCAAGTATTCCTTTAACTTTGCTATCAGCCTGTCTATTTCTAGACTCCACAAATTTTCCTTGTGTACATGTTTCACAGTTGAAGTTAGATTTGTCATTTTTCCCCTTAATCATCATTCCTTCAACTACACCTTCTAGTCTTGAAACATCATCTAAGTTACAATGACCAAGGATTCTGTGCCACGTTTCAATATCATGACATCCTTTGTATCCGTCAACATTATCATCAGTATTATTAGCTGTAGACAAATAATACAGTTTCCCAAATACTTCAATGTTAAACTTGGTACCCTCGTTTTTATACCCCATCCAATTTTCACCTTCCTTGAAGTGGATTTCTGCTCCGTTACTTGAGGCTGCTTTAACGGAAAAAATGTCCTGAGGAAACGTCGGGATATACAGGGCCCTCTTCAGTCGTGCTGTCACCTTTCTTCCTTCGCTGTCAATTAAGGTGACTTCAGCTTCTCCTCTGGCCTTGGCAACTCCGGTAGCCTTTGTCCCGTCTGCAAGTTCAATCACGTGACTCTTGGGCTTAAAGCCTTTATCGACTGTTTTGAACTTTGTAAAGTTATTTATCATGTGTGACGTCGCGCCACAGTCGACCATCAAACCTCTGTTGTTGACAGTCCGCCTCACCGGCCTGGTGTCCTCTTTCATCTTGAAGCAATATGACCTGCCTTCCCGGTCATCGGCGTCCGCCTCTATTTCTCGGTGGGTGCCGTCTGTCTCTCGGTGCGCTCCCCAGCGTCCTTCCTGGTCCCCCGCTGCACCTTGCTCTGTTCCGGTCAATCCCGCGATGGCGTCTCGCTGCTTCCCCCGGCCTCGCGCGTCTCTCCTGCGTTCCGCTCTTCTTGGTTCAGGCATGCTCGTACATGTTCGAGACATATGCCCTTTTTTGTGGCATCTGAAGCACTCAATTTCGGCCATGCTCTTTCTCTCTCTACCTCTTCCACGAGAGGTGGTGGCTGCTGTGGCAGCTCTTATCACACTGTCCCCGTCATCACCATTACTCGGCTTGTACCTTTCTGTGTCTTCAAAGCTCCTTAGTTTTGCCTTAAATTCACTGAATGTCAGGCTGTCACTACTCTGAGTAATATGAACCACGAACGGTTTGAAAGAGTCCGGCAGTCCTTTCACTACCATTCCCACTTGCAACCCGTCACTTATTTTCTCGTCGGCTCCTTTCAACGACGAGAATATTGTCTCTGCACGAACAATATACTCCGTGACGGTCTCGTTGCTTTCCATGCGAAGAGCTGAGAGTTCACAATATAAACTCACCACGCGCGGTTTCCCTTTGCCCGCGTAATGTTGCCGAAGTATCTTCAATGCCGCCCTACCGTCGGCTGCTGCATCCCGCATAATTAGTGACAAGCTCTTGTTGTCTAAAACTTGCACCAGCTCCGCGTACGCTTCTCTGTTTTTCTTGACGTCTGCTTCTCTCAACTGGACAGCATTTTCGCCCGCAGCGATAACTGGCACGTTCAGTAGAGTCTCGCTGAGTCCTCTCAACTCCATGTGGGCTAGGAAGCGAGTTTCCCATAACTCGTATCCTCTCTCGTCGCCGTCGAACAAAAGTCTATTAAATCGCTGACAAGACATGGCACTGTTGCATTGTTCATATTTATGTCACGGATGTCTAGCTACATGCTTGTTTGGTATGTTAATATACTTTTGTAGAGTTAGACTGCAGGAGCAAACATTAGACGTCCGGTCGCACTTGGTGGGGCAGGAAGAGAGAACTTTATTGCACATGCGCAGAAGTCATACACACACACACACACACATATGGATACCCGCAAGGACCAAAATAGCTGCTTATAGCGCAGTAAATAATACAGTGGCTGACTGGCTGTATATGTGAGACTGCACATTATGTTCAACATTGTGAATGACTGTAATTATAGAGAGAGTGAAGAGGAGATCAGAGACCGTATCGTTTTCGGAGTTCATTCACCGAGAGTGAGAGAGAAACTACTGAACATCGGTTCCGAGCTAACATTGGAAAAAGCAATTGACGTTGCTAGGTCTCATGAACTATCACAAGCACAGCTCAAAACCATTGCTAGCACCAGCACGGGCACGCGCGAACAGGCTGTGCATGCAATCGGTCGGAATGCAGCAAAGAAGAAGCACTGGAAAAGGCGCGAGGACGACACAAAAGGGCACCCAGAGTCAGACCATGGCTCATGGAGAGAGGGAGACAGCAACTGCAGTAAAGGATGCAAATACTGTGGGAACAAGACTCACAGTGGAAACGAAACCTGCCCAGCCAAAGGCAAGCAATGCAAAAGCTGCAGCAATTGGAACTATTTCACTAAAGTGTGTCTCTCCAGACCAGGAAAAGGCGTACACACTGTGGAGGAAAATGAGTCTGACAGATGCTCAGACAATGAAGAACTGTTCATCGACGCGTTGACACAAGGTAAAGACAGTAAAAATATGGATCAAGTTTTCGCTGATATGCAAGTAGGTCCAAACAAAAACACAGTCAGTTTTAAAGTAGACACTGGGTCCTCAGCTAATGTCATTCCCACACAAGCTTTCAGAAGACTGGGAATACAGAGTGCATTGCAGCCCTCCACTCGCCCACTATATGGCTATGGTGGCGAGCGGCTCGTCTTTCAAGGTAAATGTGACCTGAAACGCCAGTACAAAGGCACCCAGTCAATGTTGAAGTTCTACGTTGTTGACACACAGGCACCACCTGTGCTAGGATTAAAAGCATGCCTAGACTTTGGACTGATCAAGCTCATACTGTCTGTATCCAACACACACTCATTGAGGAGTACTCAGATGTTTTCAAAGCAATAGGACTACTTCCAAGTGAATGCATAATCCACGTTGACCCAAATGTAACACCTATGGTCCACCCACCGAGGCGTGTTCCAGTAGCCTTATGCGACCGTCTCAAAGAGGAGCTACAGAACATGGAGAAGCAACAGATTATTGTGAAAGCCACCGAACCGACTGAATGGGTCAACTCAATGGTGGCAGCAGAAAAGCCACGCACAGGAAAGCTCAGAGTGTGCCTCGACCCGAAGGACCTGAACAAGGCTGTGAAACGACCTCATTATCCTCTACCTACCCTCGGCGACATCACCTCCAAACTGGCAGGGGCCTGCTATTTCAGTGTCATGGATGCTCGCTCAGGGTACTGGGCGATAAAACTCGCAGAAGAGTCGTCCAAGTTGACAACATTCAACACGGTGTTTGGAAGATACCGTTTCCTTTGTCTACCCTTTGGGTTGATCTCCGCCCAGGACGAGTTTCAACGGAAGGTTGATGAGACCTACGAAGATCTACAAGGAGTCACAGCCATAGTGGATGATGTCCTCGTATATGGAAAGAGCAAGGAGGAGCACGACAGCAACCTCCGAGCCATGTTGCAGCGCTCCAGAGAGCGAGGAGTGAAACTCAACCCGGAGAAGAGCACAATCTGCGCCACCGAGGTCAGCTATTTCGGGCATTGTATCACAAAGGATGGAGTCAAGCCTGACCCAGCCAAGATTGCAGCTGTGAGAGACATGGAGCCACCTAAGGACAAGGGTGAGTTGGAGACAATCCTTGGTATGGCATTGTACGCGAGCGTGAGAGAATGGATCTGCTGAGGCCACTGTTGCTTCTGCTGAATCGGAAGGGAACGGAGCATATTCCCCATCGTGCGATTAAACCGCTCTGTCCCGCCATTACCCATAGGATGGTAGGCCGTCGTGTGGGACTTCGCTACACCCGCCAACCTGAGAAGCTCTGCAATCAGGTTGCTCTCAAAGTTTGTGCCCTGGTCAGAATGTATTCTCTCCGGAAACCCGTAAACACAGAATACATGATCCCAGAGTTTCTTGGCGACCTGCTTCGCTGTCTGATTGGCGCAGGGGAACGTGTGAGCAAGCTTAGTGAAGTGGTCAGTAACCACTAGGACATCGACCGACCGCTGCTTACTGTCCTCAGCGGACCAGAAATCCATACACACAAGCTGCATCGGTGCGGAGGTTTTAATGCTCTCCAGGGGCACGCAAGCAGCTGGCTCTGGGGTCTTCCCAACCACACATCTCCGACAGCATCTGACATATGCTCTGATATCCCTCTCTATGTCAGGCCAATAAAAACGCTGCCTTGCAAGAGAGAGAGTACGGTCCTGGCCCTGATGACCAGCGTGATTGTGGATGCCAGACAGTGCCTTTTCTTTCAGACTCAGAGGTAAAACATACTGAGACCTCCTCTGCTGGGACACTGGGTCCTTTGTCACCCTGTACAAGACACCATCACTGACTTCCAACTTCTCCCACTGCTTCAACAGCCTGAGGACCTTCTGGTCAGCACCATGCCTCTCACGTCTCGATGGCTGCTTCCGAACAGCGACAAAGGGCAACACCTTGGAGATGCAGGGGTCCTGCTCCTGACTCAACCTGAGCTCCTCGGTGGATAACATTGGCAGTGTATCCTGACCACCCGACAGATGCTGAACGTGCTTGACCAAACTGAGTGCTGTGAATACTGATGCATCAGGCCAGTCACATTTGGCTTGACAAAAAGCCTTGACCTCAGCTGCATCACAAGCAAACCCAGATCGCGCACTACTCACTGTTTGGGACTGGCAACTGAGTCTGAAAACATCCTGCACAGAGTCCCCCTCAACCCCGTCGGCTTCCTGAACAAGGGCCGGGTAGGGCTCCCTAAGTAGCCTCTGACTGACGGGCTTGGAAAAAGGGTCGCGACTCAACGCATCCGCCTCACGTTTTTCTTCCCTGGCAGGTGTTTGAGATCGAAGGTGTAAGACGCCAACTTAGACACCCAGCGGATCTCACACGCGTCAAGCTTCGGCTTCGTTAGGAGATAAGTCAGCGGATTATTATCTGTCCAAACAGTGAAGCTTTGACCCTTCAGCCAGTGGCTGAACTTTTCACAAACACTCCACTTCAGCGCCATGAACTCCAGTATATGAGCTGGATACTTCCGCTGTGAGGCACTGAGGGACTTGCTCGCAAAACCAACAGGTCTGGCCTTGGACTCTCCTCGGGGCACTTGAGACAGCACCGCGCCGAGTCCGTCCAAAGACGCATCGACCGACAAAATGAAAGGCACCTCAAAGTCTGGATGGGCAAGCACCACACACTCCAGTAACATCGTCTTCAACAGATCAAATGCTTCCCCACATTCCGCCGTCCAGTCTGCGGAGGTAAGCTTACGGAAGCTGCCATGGGGCTTCTTATCCTTAGCCGACCTCCCCCTCCTCTTTTGTCCAGCCGTAAGGGCGAATAGGGGCTTAGCCACGGAGGAGCAGTTCGGGAGGAAATGCTGGTAGTGAAATACCATACCAAGGAAAGATTTGATCCTACGAACAGAAGGCGTGCACCCATCACCTTCCATGAGATCCTGCACTGTCATGTTGGAGATTACCTCTACTTTGGAGGGATCGACAGACACACCTCCGCCATCAACCACGTGGCCCAAAAACCGCACCTGCTTCTGCAGCAGATGACACTTTTTTGGAGCCAGTTTCAAGTTGTTCTCCCTCAACCTCTGAAACACAGTGCGGAGCCTCGACAGAGCCTCAACCTCTGACGGTGCGAAGACAAGAAGATCATCAAGATAGCACAAAAGCTTCGTGAAGTTCAGATCCCCAAAGATCCCAATCATCATTCTCATGAAGGCTGCAGGGCTATTACAAAGGCCCTGTGGCATGCGATTGTATTCATGCAACCCAAGGGGAGTCGTGAAAGCAGTGTACTTCTTGTCATCTCCATGCATTGGGATGTTGAAGAAGCCAGAGGTGAGGTCCATCGTACTAAAGAGGCACCGACTGGTGTGGCAAGGGATGAGCGTCTTTCAAGGTCCGAGCATTCAGCCATCTGAAATCAGTGCAGATCCGAAGCCCGCCATCCTTCTTCCATACCATAACCAGCGGTGAAGCGTATGCGCTCGAGGACTTCCGGATAATCCCTTTCTCCTCCATATCAGTGAGAACCTGTCTCAACTTCTGATAGTGGGCTGGGGGAACCCTCCTGTAGGGCAAGCGAAAGGGGCGCTCATCCACCAGATGGATGCGATGTGTGTATCCGGTGACCTCTCCACAGTCCAGAGAGTCCCTGGAGAAGATGTCATGGTACTCGGTGAGCAGCTGAGTGAGCTGGGACTTGCATGCCTCACTAACCTGACAGGAGCTGAGAAAAATGTCACTGAGTCCGAGCTCTGACAAACTCCTAGCCGGCTGGACAGGGGGACAGGCACTACCTGGGGCGTTGGACTCATGCCTCCCCGTAGCTGATTGCAGTCCCTGGAAAACATTAAAGTCCTCAATCGCCAAGCATGGAAACACATCAGCCAATTTGCAGTTCCTTTTCAGCGTGATGGCTTTGTCAGACGGATTGACAACAGTCATGGGTACCCACCTATCACCCCAGAGCGGTGTGACAAGTCGACCTATGAGGACACCGCGTGGCATGGCCTTGGAGTCTGTCGGCTCCACAACAACAGTGCTTCCAGCTGACATAGGCACCTTAGCAGGAAGTCTGCCCCAGACTAAGTGCTCGTGCCTCGGTAAGAGTGTCACGGCCTGGGTGAGCTTAACAGTACCTATCTTCTCAGGAACTGCACCACCCCTCCAGCGTTCTACATTCGTGAACATGGACAGGAACTGTTCAACGTCAGGACTAGACGGATGTTCCTGTCTGGACGCGATGTCCCAGTACTCAGTACCACTCTTGAGTACATGGGCCACATGTTTAATGACGTTTGTGCCGACTATCAGATCAGCATGCTGACCGGGCACGACCAGAGTGGGTATGACAAAGGAAACACCATAAAGCTGCATGTTGAGGTCATAAAAACCATCAGGCCTAGTCTCCAGACCACCGCAGCCAATCAAGACAATGTTCTCTTCAGGCTGCTGCTTCTCAGGTAAAACACCCCCAGAGCGCAGCTTCTCTACTGCATTTTCACTGATACTGCATGACATAGAGCCAGTATCCAACATGCCATTAAGCTGCACACTCTGGTCAACAAGAACAGGAGCATAGAACAAGTCACTGAAAGCCTGAATCCTCTGTGTCGCCTGAATGACCATACACGAACCCTGAGGTGCTTTGGCACACTTGTCTTCATACAAGTGAGCCAGGTCGGAGACATCAGTGAGGGATACATCTACATTACCCACACCATCCCTCTCTAGGTGTGGGTTTAGTAGTTTAACGGACGAGACTGACGACCAGCTCTTCCACCAGGCTGAGAACGGAGCTGGTTGGGCGGCTGAGGGTGAGGACAGTCCCTCTTCCAATGACCAGGAGACAAACAGTTTATACATCGGTTCTCCCGGCTGCAGTGGGAAAATGTGGAGTGATCCGGAGACTTACAAACCCTGCACAACCGCTGCGGTGCGTCTGGCACCCGCCCTGCGGCGCTAGCTGGCGGTTGAGTCAGCGTCGGTGCCCGGACTGCAGCGCTAACTGGAACCTGAGTCTGCGTTGTGACCAAACGGTCTAGCAAGCTCACCAAACTCCTCATATAGTCATCACCGCCAGAGACAGGTGCGGGAGACAGTGTAGGAGACCTTACACAAAATGGTGTAGGAGATGACACATGAGACGGGACGGGAGATGGCACCACCGGCACGGTCGTGTTCAAGTCGGGAGCCACGTCGACTACAGGGACATGAACCTGTGAATGGAACCTACGCTCTACCGCGCCTGCTTCACGTTGTCCACCTGCAGCAACACGAGACTTCCTCTCCAGCATGTACTCATCAAGCCTCTCCTGGATCTCGCTAGCAGACCATTTCCCTGCGGACTTGAACTTAAAAACATTGGCAAGAGACTGATCTGGACAGTGTTTGATAAACATCATGCTTACCTCGTGGCTTGGCTCTTCAATACTACGGCCTTGCCGCTTCAAGCATTCGTCAACCACCTCCACTGTCTTATTAAGCCTAATCCAATACTCCATAGCGTCCTCACCTGGCTTGGGCAGCGTACTGTAAAAGTCCGCCAGGGGCATGCTCGAGTATGTGAGGTCACTAAAGTGTTGCTTCAGTACATCAAAAATAATGTGGGGGTTCGCTATGTGGTCGACAGATGTGTTGCGCAGCTTTATCCTCACCACGTCCCCTGCTTTCCCCATGAGCTTGGCTAGAATCTCATGTGACTGCTCACTAACTGGAATGGCTCGCTTCCTCAAATACAAAGTCATAAGGCTCTCCCACTCATGAACTGTAAACTTATCAGAGCTATCGCCCCCTGAAAATAGGAGGTTCCCTAGCGTCTGTCTGCATTACTACTCTAACACTAGGCACTGTCTCTGAACGCTGTTCAGCAGACCTAGCACTGTCTGTGTGTGTGTTTCTAAGCATTTGTGTTTCCTGCAGCTTAGCAGTGATTGACTCTCCTATCTTCACTGCTAACTGAGTAATGAGCGTGGCTAACTCACCCACTGGCTGCTCGCTGTTACCTAGCACAGCCCCTTCGCTGATACCTGACCTGGCCCGTTCTACGTAGCGTGTGGAGGTGAACTGAGGAGTGCCAAATGTGGTCGGGTCTCTAGGTCTTGGTGCTCTGGTGTCTGGTTCCCCGCCCTCTAAGAGCTGCCCGAAACTCCTACCTACACCTAGCCGTAAACCCCCACCCACATCTAACTGGTACCCCCTCTCCATAGCACACTGGCAATCCAAAAGATCCTGATCAGCAATGTTACTCCCACCTACGTACGAACCACCCTCTGCCATGTTCCTACCTCTAACACTCAGATAAAATAAAAAATAAAATAAAAAAGTGAAAAGCTCAATTCATTTAAATAATTGAATCTAGAAAGCACTAAGAGATTGAAACAATCACATACAATCAACAAATTCACCAATAGATTAATCACATATGCATATATTTAGTAGTCTACATCAATAGATTATTCACACGAGTCCTTCAATCACATAAACTAACTTTTTTTCTTTCGTGTGTTTTTCTTCCTTCAATATATACAAATGTCCTGTTCACAAGCCCAGTCCATGGTAACCACAGCTATGACTGTCCAGTGTCCACACAGCTCAACTCCAGTCCACTGTAACATGAGCGTACAGTCTATAGAAATACCTGAGGACGTCTGGGGCTTGATGACGACAGCAGCCTCCCGCGGCGAGCAACTGATGTCACTCTCAGGATCCAGGAGAGTCACGGCACCAATGTAACGGGGGCAGTTCTATGCTGTTCTATGCTGGTCAGCCTGCTGCACGCCCGTCACTCTCATCATTAGCTCTGCGTTGTGTTCTATTTTGGGTGGGGCCCCAGGTGTTGTGGGGGGCCCTCAGTCTCTCATCATCATCATCATCATCATCATGATCAAGGAAGGAGGGGGGACACGCAGGACTCTATTTGGCCCATCTTGCCATTTATTTTGGTTTCAAACCCTTCGACAAACGTCCAGTCCTCCAGCTGGAGCGGTGTTTCTTACGGACGTGGGGGTCGAAGCTCAACCACTGCTCGGACTTCACTCGTGTGCGTTAGAAGGAGAAACCGTCTACGGGACTCAGATGTAAGAAAGGATAAACAAGTATTTTATCCCACAGCTTGCAGTATCTTCTTACAGGGATACTCAAGGTTACGTTCTCCTCAACCAGCAAAACTGTGCTACGGTAAGAAACACGCGTGGCTCGGCTCGATCGCTGCTTGAGACTCCTCCCACAAAACAAAAATGGCCTCTCCCGCGTTCCCTCTTCCGTGTTCTCACAAGACCCCTCTCTTAAAGTGACAGTACAAGTACATGACGGTCGTTATAAAACATACATAAAAGTAAATAATGACATAAAATAAAATGTAGTAAACACAAATAACAGCACACAGACAGGATTTGGTGATATTTCATACTCAAACAAAATAAAATAAAAACATTAATTTTAACCTGGTTACACGTGGCACAGCTGGTGCATTCAGTGGAGGGAGAAGAGGGGGGAGGGGGGCATTTTTCCGAAGGCAGAAAATGGGAACACAGCTGTATTTCCAGAAATCAGACAAGAAGCTCAGTGAGGAAGTATAAATAAATAAAAACAAAACCGCCGATTACGGCCACGACAGAGGTCCAAGTCCACACAGTTCTCGCCACACACAGCGAAAGCACTACAGAGACTCCAGTGCGATCAAGTCCGTGCACCAACCGATTATCAGATAAAATCCAGAAAATAGTACAGACAAACCATAAAATTAATTAAAAGTTGTTAAGATTAAAAAAAAAAGGAATGGTTGTTAAAATCCCTTGTGTTTGCACTGCAACAGTTTCGGTTTGAATTAAACTGGAGATGTCTGCCAAGGTGACATTGCCACCACCAGGACACATTGTCAGTTGTGTACCTCAGCATCACAGCGTGTTTCGGCCTTTTATCACAAGACACCCTCCGCTGAGGCAGGCCCACCACAGGTTGATCGGTCCTGGGTGTGTGACCTGTGGTTAGCTGTTCACCCTGGCAGCCCAGAAGGTGTCTCTCCTTTTGATCCAGATCCAGTGGCTAGTCCTCTCAGCAGTGTTGGCTAGTTCTTTGATCCCTCTCCTGTGCACCTGCGTCCTGACTCCTAGTTCCCTCAGGAGTTTTGCTGTGGAGCTGGCAACAAAGCCCCTACAACCCACCTCCACAGGGCGCACCTTCACCTTCCAACCTCTGACCTCTGCTTCGGCTGCTAGGTTTGGCGTACCGCAGCTTCTTACGCTCGCTCGCTTGATCGACTGCATCCTCCCAGAGGACTGTCAGCTCAATGATGTAAGTGAGCTGGCAAGAATTGGACCAGAGGACGAAGTCTGGTCGCAAGGTGGTTGTTGCGATCACTGTAGGGAAGATGAGCTCCTGGCCTAAGTCCACTCGCATTTCCCAATCCCTGGCTGAGTTTAGTGAGCCTAAGTCGGGAAGTGAAGGGTTGGGCTTCAGTTTATCCCCCTCCTGAACGAAAACTGGAAAACGCCGGGGCCCTCCCTGGTTGTTGAAGGGTTGGGCATTGATGGAAACCCTCTTGCGATGGAGTTCAGCTGCCAAGCACCTGAGCACCTGATTGTGTCGCCAGGTTTATCTGCCTTGGGTTAGGCTGGTCTTGCAGCCAACCAAGATGTGTTTGAGGGTCGCTGGGGCTGTACACAGGGAGCAAGATGGATTCTCTCCAAGCCAGAGATTTAGATTTGTGGGAGAGGACATCATATGTGGCTTTGATGATGAAACCCAGCCTGTTTGATTCCATGCTCCAGAGCTCACTCCATGTGAGTTTCCTCTTTTCAACAGCCTCCCACCTCATCCAGCGGCCCTGTTTGGGTTGTGCTATGGCTTTAGAACATCTGGCTGCTTCTTCCTGTCGGCGAACCTCCTCAACCACAATAGTTCGCCATTCGGTAGTAGTCGCCTTTTGCCAGGTAGCTGTTTTTATTCCCAGGCCAAGGCCACCTCTGCCTTTTTGAACATGGCCTACTACGTCTCGGTGGCGGAGGGCAGATTTCGCCTCCAGTACAGCTGCAGCTGGAGTCCATTTCTGCCCTGTTGCTAGGGTTGGAGCAACTCCTCTCACTACCGGGTCTCGGGATTCTGTGAGGGACATGTCCAGCCTCTCTTTGGCACATTTGAATTCCTCAACCAGTTTGGAAATTGGCAGTGAAAGGGCTCCATTGCCGTAGAGTCCAAAACTGCTGAGGCATTTTGGCAGTCCGAGCCACTTCCTCACCTGCGAGTTGTATCCTGACGAGGTTACTCCAGTTGCTGGGTGTCTTTGAGGTCTGCATTGTACCACCGCCCGAAGCTCTTGATGGGCTTCTCCCGGACTGTGGGAATTGGTTGATCACTGATGCAGAACCGTTCATCTGTTAGTTGGCCTTTAACAATGGAGATGCTGCGAGATTTGCTTGGTTTAAACTTCATTCGTGCCCACTTGATGTTTTCCTGGAGTTTCTGCCGCAGGCGCCTGGTGCATGGTTTTGTTGTTGCTATGGTGGTCAAGTCATCCATGTTCGCCCAGATTGGTGGAAGACGCAGGCCATTCCTGGACCTTTCGCCTCCCACCACCCATCGAGATGAACGGATGACAAGCTCCATTGCCATGGTGAATGCCAGAGGGGAAATATTGCAGCCCGCCATGATGCCTATTTCCAGATGTTGCCAAGTGATGGTGGTGTTCTGTGTTGTGACACAGAACTGGAGATCCTGAAAATAGGTCTTGACCAACTCTGTGATGTTTTTGGGGACATGGGAAAAAATCAAACGCCGTCCACAGGATCTTGTGAGGAACCGATCCAAAAGCGTTGGCAGGGTCTAAGAAAACCTCATGCAGGTCTCTCCATTCTTTCTTGGCAGCTTGTATCTAGTGCCAGGTGATATTAGCATGTTCCAGACATCCTGAGAAGCCATGGATCCCAGCTTTCTGCACTGATGTATCGACAAAGTTGTTTCTTTGCAGGAATGTGGAGAGCCTTTGGGCAATCACGCTAAAGAAGATCTTTCCCTCTACATTTAGAAGGCTGATCTGGCGAAACTGGCTGATGCAGGAAGAGTTCTCCTCCTTGGGGATCAGAATGCCTCCTGCTCTTCGCCATGCCCTGGGTATGACTCTTTTCTGTCATGCCACTTTCATCAGCTTCCAGAGGTATTTCAGGACTCCAGGAGTGTTCTTATAGAGTCTATACTGAATACCATTGGGCCCAGGAGCTGACATCGATCTTGCCTGCTTTACTGTCCTCTCCCCCTCGCTCCATGTGGGGGGTCTTGTGTCCATATGGTGGTCAGGTGGGTGAATTGGTGGCATGTCATCCAGGATGGTGACTGGCTCATGTCTCCGGACATCAGAGTAGGTCTTCTTTAGGTGCTCTTTCAGATCTCGTATGTGGACTCTGAGGCTCCCATTGTTCTTGCTGTCAAAAAGGCTCTTGACAAAGCTGTAAGGGTTGCTGTAGAAGCGAATCCTAGCCCATTCTTTCCTCTTATGATGTCATCTGAGGTGTTCTGCTCTTCGCAGCTTTGTCAAACGCTGCTTTATTTCAGCCTGCAGTGCATCAAGCCCAACCCTCTCTCCTTCTGTGGCCTTCCTCCACTGCTTCCTCATTTGTCTTCTCTCCTTCACCAACCTGTCAATTTCCCGCTGCCTCCTGGATTTGGGCTGGGTTGAAGGGCCTTTCTGCCTACTGGGTAACTTCTCCTTTACCTAAAATCTCTCTGTGCCATAGCTGTAAATTATGGCTCCCCTGTTCTCCAGTTTTCTTTCAACTGTTCCCTTTTGACCTTCTAGCAAGAGGACAAGGTCAGAGTTGATGGTCTCCCACTCAATCTTCTGGCTGGACTTGGGCCACAGGATTTGAGGTTTTCTTCCTTCCATCTTCCTCTCTGCTGCTGGCTGTGGCTGGCCAGGCTCCAGACCGGAGTCCACTGGAGGGTCTATGCAAAGCTGCACTTCGTCTGGGGTGCTGATACCCTGAAGACTGTGGGGGTTCTCCTGCCTCCGGGCTTCACTCGACTGATTTGGCCTACGTCTTAAAAAGTATTGGTTAATGCGAGGCCCCTTGCTGAGCTCACTAAGGCACTTCTTTTTGCCTTGATGGATCTTGAGACCCTTCACTGATGTAACCTTTGACCAGCCACAGATGCAGCTGTGCAGCTTTTGTCCTGCCAGTGTTGATGATCCATCGGTTGCAGTGCTGGTCGTTCGACTCGTTGTCAAATCCTTTCCTTGTTCCATTACCGTGTGATCCCCCTGTAAGTCATCTTGCGCCCCCGCTCTCGCAGACTCTGGGGGGATTCTTCTCCTTAAAGGTTTCATAGCAATTTTGGGTGGATCCAGGAACGCTATCTAGCGCTGGGTCCTGCTAGTATGAGTCGCTAGCCCATACCAGCCCCGTTGGGGTCTATTCCCTCCTGTCAGCAGTCTTACCAGGCCGTCATCTTGTCTTTCCCTGATTGTCAGCTGCCCTTTCGCAGTGGTCACTGGTTTACTCCAGATATTCAAGATTAAAAAAAGGACTGGTTGTTAAAATACCTAGTGTTTGCACTGCAACAGTTTCGGTGGGAATTAAACTGGAGATGTCTGCCAAGGTGACATTGCCACCACCAGGACACATCGTCAGTTGTGTACCTCAGCATCACAGGGTGTTTCGGCCTTTTATCACAAGACACCCTCCGCTGAGGCAGGCCTACCACAGGTTAATTGGTCCTGGGTGTGTGACCTGTGGTTAGCTGTTCATCCTGGCAGCCCAGAAGGTGTCTCTCCTTTTTATCCAGATCCAGTGGCTAGTCCTCTTAGCAGTGTTGGCTAGCTCTTTGATCACTCTCCTGTGGGCCTGACTCCTAATTCCCTCAGGAGTTTTGCTGTGGAGCTGGCAACAAAGCCCCTACAACCTACCTCCACAGGGCGCACCTTCACCTTCCAGCCTCTGTCCTCTGTCCTCTGCTTCGGCTGCTAGGTTGGCGTACCGCAGCTTCTTACGCTCGCTCGCTTGATCGACTGCATCCTCCCAGGGGACTGTCAACTCAATGATGTAAGCAAGCAGGCAAGAATTGGACCAGAGGACGAAGTCTGGTCGCAAGGTGGTTGTTGCGATCTCTGTCGGGAGGATGAGCTTCTGGACTAAGTCCACTCACATTTCCCAATCCCTGGCTGAGTTTAGTGAGCCTAAGTTGGGAAGTGAAGGGTTGGGCTTCAGTTTATCCCCCTCCCGAACGAAAACTGGAAAACGCCGGGGCCCTCCCTGGTTGTTGAAGGGTTGGGCATTGATGGAAACCCTCTTGCGATGGAGTTCAGCTGCCAAGCACCTGAGCACCTGATTGTGTCGCCAGGTTTATCTGCCTTGGGTGAGCCTGGTCTTGCAGCCAACCAAGATGTGTTTGAGGGTTGCTGGGGCTGTACACAGGGAGCAAGATGGATTCTCTCCAAGCCAGAGATTTAGATTTGTGGGAGAGGGCAGGACATCATATGTGGCTTTGATGAAAAAAGTAACGTAAAATTGTGGCTAAAATCTACATAGAAATGTCAATTTATGACAGGGCTTCTAAAACACAATGCCGACCTGTGCGCACTGAAGACCTCTGAGAAGAATGGCTTAACCCAGATAGCAAAGGATCTTTGGCTCAAATATGACCCACATCTGCAGTTATCTTATGGCCCATATTTGGCCTTGAAATATGGCACTGACTCAGGGTGAGTGTGGCTTCCTCAACTCAGCCAAACTTGGGCCACATTTGGGCCACATCTGGCCCACATAGTATGTGCCGTAACCCAAGTCAGGCCCGGTTTATGACATTTGGGCCACGTCTGGCCCACACAACAGTTGTCAGTGCCGTAACTGAGCCGTAAGTATCGAAATTGCCCCAGATTAGGCCCAAATGTGTCTGCTCTCTGGGTTGGATGTGATCAAAATTGTGTCCATTGTCACCAGTGGGACTCCGTCAATGGTGGGACAACACAAGGGTTTGGTAAGCAGGCTTGGTAAACACTGTTAACCCAGCGCTCTTAGCATTTCGTTGCATTATTCACAAATCAGTGTTGTGCATTCTGTGTGAGGAAATGAAAAAAGCGATGGATACTGTGACGAGACTGGAACATTTCGTTCGCGAGAGTTCTAGTCTGCAACATCACCTTTTCACTTCTAATCTGCAACATCGCCTTTTCAATTCTAGTCTGTAACATCACCTTTCCACTTCTAGTCTGCAACATCACCTTTTGAAAGCATTGCTGGAGGAAATATCAACGGAACACAAGGAGCTTTTGCTGCATAATGATGTTCGCTGCCTGAGCAAAGTTCCGTGTGTTGGAGAGGGTGTGTGACCTGCGTGATGAGCTTGTATGATTTTTATCTGGACTGCGGAGCCAAAACGCCTAAGAATATCAGAGGTTTTTAAATGACAACAACAACAACATCAACAATAATAATAATAATATGAATAATAATAATAATATGAATAATAATAATACGAATAATAACTATTTATTTATATAGCACTTTTCAAAACAAAGTTGCAAAGTGCTTTACAAGACAAAGGAAAAATGCTTTTTTGTGTGTGTGACATCATGTCTCATCTAAATCACCTTAATCTGCAAGTACAAGGCAATAACCACAATATTGCAGATATGTAAGAGGCGGTTGAAGCTTTCCAGTCAAAGCGGAACCTTTTGCAGAGAGACATTCACGGGCGAACAACGAAATGCGGAAGGTTCCAGCGATGAAGGATTTCGTGGCAGAAAACTTCAAGGATTTGAAAGCTCCCCTGAACTCTCAGGTGACCTCCTGGTCTTCCCGAGACAGCCGTTCTCAGTTGACGGCCAGTGTACTGCAGAGGCCAAAAGGCTGGTACCTACCATAGATGAGACGACTCTTCAGATGGAGGTCTTGGGGATGGGAACATCCGATTTGCTGAAAGCACAACACAAGGACGTTGGGGTGAGGGACTTTTGGACAAGCTCGATTCAAGAACACGAGAGCTTTGCTACTCACTATTTTCCCCTCCACACACATACGTGAGTCATCGTTTTCTTCAGTGAACTCGATCAAGAACCAGGAAAGAAACAGACTCTCTAATGCACATCACACATCTTGGCCAGTGCCTCAGGATTGCCACAACAGAATACATCAGAAGGATCGCCTCATCCCGTCGCTCTCACTTCTCTCACTGGTTGGTAAACAAACGTCAATTTATTTTTGTCCATTTGTCCACGATTAAATGGTTGGTTTTAGGCTTATTTTATTTCAAGAGTGCATTTTCTTTTCTTCTGTGACCCTGAACACAGGCTTTAAGAATCAGGAATGGGGAATCAGGAACAATGTATTTGTCATTTCATCTTATGTACTAGTACGTACACAAAAGAAACGAAATTCCGTTTTCCCCAGCCTACAGCAATGCAACACAAAAGACAAAAACACATATCCAAAAACATACAAAAACAGAGAGAACAAAGCAAGAACAGTCAACAGTCCAACAACTCCGCCGTCCAGAGAACAACGCCAGCCAGGAGTTGGCTGAGCCTGCCCCGCTTCGACGTCTTGTTTCCTCTTCAGGCACAGCTCCAGGCAGGGCCATAGTCCTTGGGCCTATTGTATGTAGCAGATCAGGCTCCCTCAGCCAATCCAACGCTAGCTTACCAGCCAGACACCTTCGATACACCTCTCCAGCGCTCCACACGAGGACACAAACGCATACGCAGACAAAAACACTGCACCGTCGACGCTAGGCGAGTCCACCGCCAGACCGCCTCGGTGTTTCCTCTTGGGCAGGGCTGTGGGCTAGCAATTAGCTTAACCTGCCCCACTTCCTACCTCCTCCTCGAGCCCACAGGATGCAGCAGACCAAGCTCTCTCAGCCGAACCAGCGCCAGCTCTCCTAGCCAAGCGAAATCGACGATCAAAATAATAACGTCATAAGATGACACAAACTTAGACTCAGACGCAGACGTAGATGTGAACAAAGACACTCACTTCATAATCGGCACTGGGTGAGGCCGCCGCAAACGCGAGTCCTGCAAACGCGAGTCCACCAGCAGCAGCAGCTTGCTTAAAGGGGGGGGGGGGATTGGCCCTTGGCATGCATGACATTATTTGGCTCTTGGGGAAAATTAATTGGGAACCCTGCACTACAACAATGCAAGGAACACTTTCAATCAATCAAGTTGCATTTTATATAGCGCGTTTCTAGCTGCAACAGCCACTCAAAGCGCTTTACATTTCTGGTCAAATCTCAATTTCAGACACTTGTTACAATAGAACACAAGCCGTTTTCTTTACAATCGCTACCTATTTTGTATGCGTAAGGCCACCGAAATGTGATTTACAACAATTAACTTATTCACACGTGTATTACAAAAAGATTTTGCTGTTTGAGACTACTGATATTAAGAAGGCCATTGACAGACCTTAGTCGGTATGCAGATAATGGATTGTCGACAGCAGTGGAATGGTCACCAGAAACTACAAAGAATATAATGTCTCTAAATGTATTACTGATGTAAAAACAAAATTAAACATTTGGAGTACTCGTGGTTACTCAACTTCTTATACATAGTAATTACAATGTTTAATTTTACATTACTTTTAATTATTTCCTAGCTATTATAATGTAATGAGACTTGCATATGGCACAGCCTCTCGCCCTTGACATCAAAGCGATCGCCCTTGACACCTGCCACACCAGCTGACACCTGCTACACCAGCTGACACCTGCTGACCCCCCCTTCACCCCGGCACGCCAGCTGGCCATCAAGCAATCGCCCTCACCCTTAAAAGGCCTCCACTATGGCCCAGTCTTTGCTGGAACGTCGCCATTCATGGACTTCTGCCTGCCTGCCTACCTGCCACTGAGCCAACTCCTGCTCTACCCCCGAGATCGGTCACTTCAATAAAGACTTGATTCTTCCCTTACCTGGTTGTCCCGTCTGCTTTTGGGTTCTTTCCTGATACGCGACAGTACGTTCCAGCCACTATGGACCCAGCAGACCATCCCACCACAGACCTGGTCACGGTCTGCCAGGCTGTAGCCAACCAGGAATCGGTCCTCGGCCAGCACAGCCAGGTGCTACAGGAGATGGCTGACGCCCTCCGTGAGCCCAACTGTCTGCCCTCTGTCTCCTCGTCCACGTACCCAGTTGCAAGCTACCATCAGTTTTAAAGGTCAGTCCACTAAACTTTTGGCTTTAATTGACTCTCGGGCTGATGAAAGCCTTTTGGATGCAGGTGTTGTGAAGCAGGTAGGTCTTGCTTCTGTGAGTCTGGACCAGCCTCTTGAAGCTAATGCCCTGGATGGATGTCTCCTGGCCCGGATAACCTCTAGGACCGAGCCTGTGCGCCTCCTGTTGTCGGGAAACCATCAAGAGGAGTTACGTTTTTTCGTTATCAATTCTCCATTTGTCCCCATTATACTTGGTCATCCCTGGCTGGTTAAGCATAGTCCCCATATTGATTGGTCATCGGCCAGAATTTCAAGTTGGAGTCCCATCCGTCATGCCATATGCCTCTAGTCTGCTCTGCCTCAGTCTGTCCCCAGTCAGGTGTCAAGCTCTGAGACCTCTGACCTGTCACTGGTGCCTCCAGAGTACCATGACCTCCAAGCCGTGTTCAACAAGTAGCAAGCTCTCTCCCTGCCTCCTCATCGCCCCTATGACTGCGCTATTGACCTGCTGCCGGGCGCTCCCCTCCCCAGCAGTCGTCTATATAGCCTCTCCAAGCCTGAGCGGGAGTCCATGGAGAGGTACATCAAGGACTCCTTGGCGGCTGGTCTTATTCGCCCGTCATCGTCACCCCTTGGTGCGGGGTTCTTCTTTGTGGCCAAGAAGGACAAAACCCTCCGGCCGTGTATTGACTATAGAGGCCTCAATAATATCACAGTCAAGATAAGTACCCTCTGCCCCTCATGACTTCTGCTTTTGATTCTCTCCAGGGAGCCACAGTGTTCACTAAACTAGACCTCCGCAATGCTTACCACCTGGTCCGGGTTCTAGACGGAGATGAATGGAAGACTGCCTTCGACACCCCGCTGGGGCATTTTGAATATCTGGTGATGCCGTTTGGTCTCACTAATGCCCCAGCTGTCTTCCAGAGTCTGGTCAATGACGTCCTACGTGACATGTTGGATCGTTTCGTTTTTGTTTACCTGGATGATATCCTGATTTTTTCCAGAGACCTGTCAGAGCATGTCATGCACGCCCGCCAAGTCCTTCAACGGCTACTGGAGAACCGCCTTTTCGTAAAAGCAGAGAAGTGCGAATTCCATGCCCCTTCAGTCACCTTCCTGGGCTACATCGTGGCCAATGGGCAGGTGAGAATGGACCCCGCCAAGGTCAGAGCGGTTCTTGAGTGGCCAAGCCCGACCAGCCGTAAGCAGCTTCAAAGGCTCCTCGGTTTTGCCAACTTCTACAGACGGTTCATCCGCAATTACAGCCGCGTTGCGGCCCCACTAACCGCTCTTACCTCCACCTCCAGACAGTTCCTGTGGACCCCTGTAGCAGAGGCAGCTTTCCAAGCCCTCAAGCACCGCTTCACCACAGCCCCTATCCTCATCCAGCCAGACCCAACCAAACAGTTCGTTGTAGAAGTGGACGCCTCTGAGATTGGGGTGGGGGCGGTCCTTTCTCAGCGCTCCAGTGAGGATGGCAAGAGACACCCCTGTGCCTTCCTGTCTCGCCGTCTCTCCCCAGCTGAAAGGAACTATGATGTGGGGAATCGTGAGCTCCTGGCAGTGAAATTGGCACTGGAGGAATGGCGACATTTTCTGGAGGGGTCTGAGCTTCCTTTTATAGTGTGGACTGACCATAAGAACCTGGAATACATCCAGTCAGCAAAGCGACTCACCGCGCGCCAAGCCAGGTGGGCGCTCTTTTTTGGTCGTTTTAATTTTTCTTTGACGTACAGACCTGGCTCCAGGAATGCCAAGCCCGATGCTCTGTCTCGTGTGCATGGGGAGGAGTCTGAGCCCAAGCTCCAACCTGACACCATCGTTCCCTCTACCTGTGTGGTTGCGGCTGCGGCTGTCACCTGGAACATTGAAAGGGAGGTCATGGCAGCACAACAGACTCAGCCTGACCCAGGTAACGGTCCCCCTGGGCGCTTGTTTGTTCCAGACGCTGTTAAATCTAGTGTGTTGCAGTGGGCTCACTCTTCCAAACTTACCTGCCATCCTGGAGTAACCCGTACCCTAGCCTTCCTCCGTAGGCGGTTCTGGTGGCCTTCCATGACGGAGGATACTGGGTCTTTTGTTTCTGCCTGTCCTGTTTGTGCCCAGAATAAGCCCTCCACTCGGGCCAGTGCCGGTCTGCTGCGCCCCCTGCCTGTTCCACACCGTCCCTGGTCGCATCTGTCCTTGGATTTCGTCTCTTGTCTGCCCACCTCCGACGGTAACACTGTTGTACTGACTGTTGTTGATCGCTTCAGTAAATTTGTTAATTTTTTGCCCTTGTCTAAACTGCCTTCGGCTCGAGAGACTGCGGATCTGCTGGTCAGGGAGGTTTTCCGGGTCCACGGTCTTCCCCGTGATATAGTGTCTGACCGTGGCCCCCAGTTCACTTCTGCTGTCTGGAAGGCTTTCTGCTCTGCCATCGGTGCCACCGTCAGCCTGTCATCGGGGTTCCATCCTCAGACCAACGGCCAGGCCGAGAGGGCCAACCAGGCATTGGCGACTGTTCTCCGCTGTCTGGTGTCTGCCAACCCATCCTCTTAGTCCTCACAACTTCCCTGGATAGAATATGCCCATAACACCTTGCCATCGTCTGCTACTGGGTTGTCCCCTTTTCAATGCCTTTACGGCTATCAGCCTCCCCTTTTTCCTTCTCAAGAGGTAGACATTCCGGTTCCGTCTGTCCAGGCCCATGTCCGTTGGTGCCGTCGGACCTGGCGGCGAGCCCGTGCTGTACTGCTCAGGGCCTCCGGCCGTTACCAGCGCTTGGCGGATCGTAATCGCACCCCTGCTCCGGACCTCTCCCCTGGTGACCAGGTATGGCTCTCTACCAAGGATCTACCCTTGAAATCGGACGCTAAAAAATTGTCCCCCAGGTATACTGGTCCCTTTCCCATTGTCAAAGTCATTAACCCCTCTGTGGTCCGTCTGAAGCTGCCCCGCACTTTCCGGGTTCACCCTTCCTTCCATGTGTCCTGCCTCAAACCTGTCTCTACCAGCCCTCTAGTTCCTCCGCCCCCCCCGCCCCCACCTCCTCGTATGATCAACGATCATCTGTCTTACACTGTTCGTCGTCTCCTGGACTCTCGTCGCCGCGGTCGCGGCCTGCAGTACCTTGTGGACTGGGAGGGATATGGCCCGGAGGAGAGGTGTTGGGTCCCTCGTCGCCTTGTCTGGACGCGAACCTCATCCGGGACTTCCGCAGGACGCACCCTGACGGGCCCGGTAGGTCGCCTGGTGACGCTCCTCGGAGGGGGGGTACTGTCACAGCCTCTCGCCCTTGACATCAAAGCAATCGCCCTTGACACCTGCTACACCAGCTGACACCTGCCACACCAGCTGACACCTGCTACACCAGCTGACACCTGCTGACCCCCCCTTCACCCCGGCATGCCAGCTGGCCATCAAGCAATCGCCCTCACCCTTAAAAGGCCTCCACTATGGACCAGTCTTTGCTGGAACGTCGCCATTCATGGACTTCTGCCTGCCTGCCTACCTGCCACTGAGCCAACTCCTGCTCTACCCCCGAGATCGGTCACTTGAATAAAGACTTGATTCTTCCCTTACCTGGTTGTCCCATCTGCTTTTGGGTTCTTTCCTGACACGTGACAGCATATGGACAAGGACTTTTTTCAGGCACTGGCCACATTATATCATTTAGAATAAAAATACTATTTATAAAACAACATGAAATCATATTTTGTTATGCTAACATTGTACTGGTTAGTCTTTTGGTTATCTGTATGAATAATATTGTAGTGAATTCGGGGGGCAACCAATTTCTGCTCCTCCACATTCAAAGGATCGTGCCAGTTCACCTTACCACTGAGGTAATGGCAGAAATGATGGTGGAGTATGGAAACAACACTTTCAATGCGAGATAAGTGAAGTATACACAGATACAGTCCACTTGACCATCTGTCAATAACTGTTGATTGTGTCAAGTCGGTATATTTGAAGTGAGAATAACAGAAATACTCAATTCCTGTTCTTTTTATTTGAAACCAATAGAGGAGGTATGTTCTGGGCATGAAAGATAGCAACCTACATTCTTTACTTATGATGGTAAGTACATTATCAATTCGTATTGTAACGATCACGGGTGAATAGGCTCGGTAGCCCTTGGCTAAGGGGTCGGACCCGATAGTCGACTTGTTAACGTTGTCGCATGTGGTGCAGAAGATACGGGCTCGCGTCCCGGATACGCGATTACCGACTGCCCCCCCCCTCCGAATTCGTTACATTGGTGTCAAAAGTGGAATGGTTAGACCATGAGGCCAGCGGAAGCGCGTGCGCCCAGAGGCGTGAGGGAGCTTATAGTATGCTGAAGTGCGGGGACGCGCTTCCCAAAGGAGGGGGGTAGTGTAATGTACACGAATAAGTAGACACGTTAGCCCTTGGCTAACGGGTCGGACCCTTTAGTCAACTGGTTAACGTTGTCAACTGCGGTGCAGGAGATACGGGTTCGCGTCCCGGCTGTGGTGGCGGTTCCTGGGCTCCCCCCCGAATTCGCTACATTGGTGTCAGAAGTGGGATGGTGAGACCGCGAGGCCATCGTGAGGGCATAGGGAGTTGATATGCTGAAGCGCGGGGACGCGCTTCCCGAAGGAGGGGGGTAGTGTAACGATCACGGATGAATAGGCTCCGTAGCCCTTGGCTAAAGGATCGATTGGTTAACATTGTCGCCTGTGATGCGGGAGATCCGGGTTCGCATTCCGGCTGTTACGATCCGGCCGGGCTGCCCCCCGAATTCGCTACAGTATGAATGAAATGGAGTTCAAGACTTAATACAATCAAACTAAATCCATGCAGTGAAAATATGTTAATACTGATGTCCTTCCTTTTTCCTTTTCAGACTTGGGACTTGAACACTGCCTTGAAACTGGGTGACATCGATTTTGAGGCTCGCATGTTGCTTGCTTCACCTGAAAGCAAAAGCCCCTCTTCTCAGTAAGTCACATAGGTCAAGAACAAGACAAGGTTAAGACAATGAGGTGAAATAGCTGGTCTTGATGATGAACTGACCTGTAATCCTCACATTCTCCAGATTGGTTGAGGAGGTTATCGAGCTCCTGGTGAAGAGAAAACGGGAACAGCCCAGCTTCAGGCTCCTTAGTTACAAGAATGTTGTGGTAGAGCTTATTCCCAGAGTGCTCCAGGAGCTCTGGGATCATCCGCACAATGATGAAATCATCATGCCCTCACGTGATCTGAGCAATGTGGCTATTGGGGTCGCAAAGGCTGTGCTGGATAAGCTCCCTGACCTCCACGACCGCAAGGTCAGTTTCCCCAAAAAGGACCGGATGAGAAGGTCCTAGAGATAGTGTGAAAGGTCGTGGTAGAGTTCAAACTGCAGGATCTGACTGTGGAATTAAGCCTCGCAGGTCCTAAGCTCCTGACCGCGATTGCCAACACTACGGCGATTGAAGTCCATTTAATGTTTGAGGCCCTCAAAGTGGATGAATCTCCTGCTGAGGACATTCTGGATGTCAACACCAAAGAGGTAAGAAACATTACTCAAAAATCATGAAAGGATGGAGGACCCATACTCGATACTCCAAAATGTAAATTTGCAATATTTGATTGATGGTTCATCTCCTTCCTTAGTGTGAACTGAATGGAGACCATACCAACGCCCATGATTTAAATGGAGTGGATGGCTCCCTCAGCACCGCTGGTGAAATGGACAAGACGTCCAGAATGGTTCAGGATTCAACAGCACTCGAACATAGCTCCGGCACAGGATGCTTCTCCAACCAGCATGCTCGGTGCAAAGTCTTCCAACACCACAGATGGTAGGATTAATTCATAATTTTTTGTCAGTTGTCAAGTCTTTTCTCACTACAATAATGGCTAATTCCATCATAATGAAGCAATACATTGGCTCACTTTTTTTCAGGAGTCAGCAAGCCCAAGGGAATCATCTACCTACTGTTACACTTCTTCTGTTGTATAACCTCGATGGAAGATGTTGATTAAGTCCCACTGCTAATGATTTGGGTGGACAGAAATAGAGGCAAAAAAAAGAAGCAGCAATGAAACGTTTATTTTGGGGTGGGAGTCGGGGGTGGGGTTGGGAGGCCATTAAAATGGTCCGGGCTTATTATGGAACACCATGTATTTGGACCCAATTGCAGAGAAGAGGCAGTTGGTAAAGTAAAAAGTCTCTTTACTGGACTTCAGCAAAACACAAAAGACTACTGCTAAACAAGGCAGGCAATAATGCAAACTTGAATAAACATAAAATACTAAACTAAGCAAAACACTGTCTCACACACAGAGGAGGCAGATGAGGGCTCAGGATCCAAGAGCTGTATTTAAAGACAGGCAGTGTAGAGGCCAGCCTAACGTGCAGAGTTAACTCATTCCTGGTTTTGGGGGCTACAACTGAAAAGGAACGATTTTTCCTTTTCTTCAACCTTGATCTTGGTATTTACCTGGTTTTTGACGCCTTATACAAATAACAGGTGCCACACAATAGTCTAACCATTGGAATTCTGAAGGTGGGCAAGACACTGAGCAAGCTTCTGTTACTACACTATTTGTATACTAACAGACTGGGGGAAAAAAAGAAATATAATAATTTTCAGAGTACTGTCTACAGAGTAGTGATGGGGCAAAAACACAGGAAATGCTACTGGCTGTCGTTTTTGGGCTCATGTCTAGAAGCTAACCCTAGATTTGCGAAACTCGCACTTGCGCAATAGATTCAGCACAGTAGCGCTTTAGGGTTGGGTTGAGGCTAGGTTAAGTTTAGATTAAAAATACTGTGAGAGTTTCGCAAATCTAGGGTTACAATTAAGACACGAACAGTTTTTGGAAAGTAATATGATGAAAAAATAATACTACATTACATGTTATGGTTTTGTTTTGGGCCATTTTTTGTACGGGATGGCCAGAACTTGTTCTGGTGGTAAACGAGGGTGAAAGGCAATATTCCTCAATGGTTTATATAATCTGTGTACTCTTCTATCAGCACATGCCTGGTGAAAAAAGAACAAAACTGATGCAAGTGAAGTTGAAAAAACTAATGCTTCATCAGTAAGGAGCCTCGGGGGCGGCAGTGGCTCGGAGGTAGAGCCGGTCGTCTGGTAACTGGAGGGTTGCCGGTTCGATCCTCGGCTCCTCCTTGAAAAAATGTTGAGGTGTGATTGAACAAGACACGTAACTGCTCCCAATGAGCTGGATGGCGCCTTGCATGGTTGACACCGCCATGTGTGTGTGTGTGTGTGTGCGCGCGCGCGCGCGCGCGCGCGGGTGAATATGGAGCATTAATTGACTGTAAAGCGCTTTGAAAAGCTGTTGCAGCTAGAAAAGCACTACATAAATCCATTTAAATTTCACCACTCTAAAAACTGCAGCCTTGTGGTTTTCTTCTTATCTCCGCGACTTTATGGCCTCATTATCTACAGCTCACATGCGACAGGCCCAAATGTCCATCAATGAGCTGCGTTCAAGTGTACTTGCAAGCGTGGAGTGTGAATCCACGACTGAAAAGGGAACTACCGCCCCCACGTGGACACTGCTGGGACTGGCGACATTTGCCTAAATCTTTTTGCACCTCCATCTGGAAACATGAAACAAGAGCACATGCAAAAATTATGTTCATTATATAAAGTTCATTATATAAAATTTATTTAATGACAATATCAAAGCAAATATAGCACTACAGTGATTTCCAAGGTACACCGTATCTTACCATATCAATATAGTATGGCACTCATATATATTGGCCACTGTTTTAAGTAGACACACAAAACCACCGGCTTCTGTAAACTATTTTGGAGATGATACCTAAAGTTCAGTACTGATTATTGAAAATAAAAAGTGTAATTAGGTGATTACTTGGTATCTGAAATTAAGTAGGGGACAATAGTAAATATAATTTCAACATTTTCAGTGTGAGGAATTTGCATGCATTGCACTTGCCCATGTGTGTGAACCTGGTTCTGGTCCGTCTGGTTGAAACGGACTCAGTCAGGTTAACAGCCTGGACCCCCAAACACTAACAGGTGGAACTTAAAAAAGGCAAAGCAGGGACTTTGTTACATTAACCCAAACATTTAGACACGCCTTTTTTCTTCTTCTTCTTCTTGTGTGTGACTGTACAATTTGGTGCCAACTATCAAAACAACATCAACAACCAAAAGACATCCGGGTGCCTCAGAACCGTGTTTCATAGGGGTTCCCTCCTCGGGGACACACTTCGATTCACGTGGCTTTCAGAAATAAAACAAATATGCATCAAGAAGCACTACACTAATAATGTCACTCATGGTAACGCAACAAGTCTTCCAACCCACACGACCGCATAGGCCGTTTGTCCTCTACTACGACCCACAGTTAGCGCCCCTACTGGCGTTAGGAGATATGTCACAGATACTTTTCGCCTCCATGCATTGTGGGTTTTTAAAACAAATTGATGACAATATAATGTGTAGTCAGTGCGTTTTTGTGTTATTTCGCCGTCTAGTAACTAAGATTGCTATTGGCAGTATCTTTACCTATGAACAACGTTATAAGAGCTAACTTAACTTTAGCCAAAAGTTAGCAAGTCAGCTAGCATGGACATTATAACCGCTATGTGACATTAAACTTTGCTTTTATTAACACTCGTTCTCGCGATAGCTTATGGAAGGAGATGCTTATTGTTACAGGGAAAGTAACGTATTATAATTACGGAGGAGCGCGAGGATGTAGCTTAAAACGTACCTATAGGTCGTAATGAGCTGCTTGTACAAACGACCTATGGGGTCATTTTTGGGTGGACGACAGTCTGAACAACATCAACAGTTCAAGGTAGCAGCAACATATTAAGGATGTCAAGACGAGGACTGGAAAGCTGTACACAAACAAAAGAGAATGTAGAAAAGGCAAAAATAAAATAACATCTGCTTAAAGGGAGTTTTGCATAAATTTGATTAAACAACTGTTGGACTGCGCCTTCTTCAGAGGATTTACTGTTTATTAGTAGAACTATAAGTAACACATGGACTGGCTGCAGCAGATAAAGTACTTAATTCTTTTTAGAAAACAAAAAAGTTATGTTTATACAGTATATGCTACATAATATGTATTGGTTACAAGTATGAAAATGGAAATATTTGCTACATTTTCAATACAGTTGTACATATCTATTTACAGTATATTAGGGTTCTGTTTTCATAAGTGTATAACATGTTTTGTGCAGATTGTTCCAGCATTGTGTTTGCGGTGATACATCTCCACAGGCCTGCCGACTGCAACATCTTCTGCAGTCTGTCTTTATGGCTGTCAGTGCTTGGTTCTGTAGGGTGGAACAATCAGTGATGTGCAACTGTGAGTAACCATGAATAATGCAAGTTTTGTACAATTGTTCTGTAACTATATTTGGCTGGGCTGCACAGTGTGTGCTATCTGTCACACAACCTTTTCTAATGACACCCCAAGTGACACATTAATGTTTTTTATACAACCACGATATCGTCATCATACTCAAGATCTGACATGAGCAACTCTACACTTATTTTTACAATACTGTATGTCTATTGTGACATGCAGAGAATTACACAGTAAATATGACTTGTTCAAGTCTTGGATATGTTAGGCTAGTTGACACAAGTTGTAATTATGTTGCTCCAACAGTGGGAGCATATTGCTAGAAAATTGCAGAAACGTTGAGAAAGTAAATATATTTATAATACAAATATGCAAAGTGTTAGGTAGCTTTTACTCCTCGGTGATGATTATTTTGCATCTCTAATGATGACTGATTGAAACCCAAACATTTTATACGTATCCACAAATCGAAGACACACCTCATTACCCCTATCAGTGAGCATCACCATATCAGTGAGTTTCACCATATCAGTGAGCTTCACCATATTAATGAGCTTCACCATATTAGTGAGCTTCACCAGATCGGTGAGTTTCACTATATCGGTGAGCTTCACCCTATCAGTGAGTTTCACCATGTCAGTGAGTTTCACTATATCAGTGAGCTTCACCATATTAGTGAGTTTCACTGTATCAGTGAGCTTCACCATGTTAGTGAGTTTCACCATATCAGTGAGCTTCACCCTTATAGTGAGTTTCACCATATCAGTGAGCTTCACCCTTATAGTGAGTTTCACCATTTCTGGTTATAGTTGTTGGTGGTTTCTAAACACTGCCAACAACTGTTCAATGTGCCATTTCATTTCTATGCAGCATCTTTCTGTATTCTCTCAATGTAATAGACAAAGAGGGGACATTATTCCTTCTTGACTGCAGTAGTCAGGAGGAATTTTGGCAATATCAGTCTCAAGAATGCACTACACAAGTTGACAAATTTTTCCTCTTCATTTTGTGGCAACAAATATGGAAAAACCATTGGCAATTAGAACACATCAAAAAGGACATACAGAGCAAATACAAACTGGGTAAGAAATTATTTTAGTCTGATTGTTACGCTTATTTTCTTTTCTCCTCCCTCTAGAAAATTTTGATCAATTATTCTTTTCTTTTTTGCTTAAACAAGTACATGGTCTCCAATAACCTTCACTGTGGTCTGTAGTTCAGTCCTACCTCATCATACCATCAGAGAGCAAACAAATCGTGTCTTTCAGAGTCACATCATGTCTTTCTGTCACTTCCACCATCCACCCATCTTACCAGTTTTTAATGTCACCGCTTGGTCACTGCACCACCATCTTGCTCCACAAGTCAGTGTGTTTTGTGTCCTTTCAACACATACAGTACATAGCCTGCCGTTTCACCTCAAATCGCTGTGTCCCACACCACAGCCTGTGGCCTCTGGCAGGGTGGTGTGCCAGTCTTACGAGGTTCAGGTGTCCGTCTCCAGCTCGGCAGGATGGGCATACTGTCCTGCTTGCACAGGCTTTTGTCAGGGCGCCTGTGGGCCTTGATCTCTTTGCACAAGCAGCGCTTACGCTCTATGACTTCTAGCAACTTGCCGTCCCTCTGGGTCTGCGTTGTAGATGGGGTGGTGCCCCCGGTGACCGGAGGCTGTCCCTGTGCCAGCTGGGCAAGGTGCTGGAACTGCAGCTGGAGGTGCTGCTGTTGCTGAAGCTGCTGAAGCTGCTGCTTTAACTGCAGCTGCTGCTGGTGAAGCTGGAGCTGCTGCTGCTGCCGAGAAACACTCGGACTGCAGGGCGTTCGAGATTGGGGCAGACCATGCAACTAAACAGAGAGGAGGGAGGAGGCAAACACATGTTATTTTATGTAAATATCGTTGCAATGCAGGGGGCACCCAGAGCCTGCATGCCCCCTGCATTGCTTTAAGTACATAGGACCAAGCCCAACTCAACCCTCCCCGCAGAGCTACTGTAAAAGCGCAGTTTCTAAAGGCAGCCACTGGGACGCAGCACCACGCCATGCATTACAGTGAGGGAGCTGAGGACATACAGACGGTCTCTGCAGCACACTCAAACTGCGTCAGCATTTCTTATGCAGCCAAGAATCTGGTCGAATGTGCTGCTATTGGACTGCAGCTCTCCACTCTAAAACACTGTACAGCACCCTCCCCACCGCATCCACTCTTCTCTCCCTATAGCTATGTCATTTCGTGCATCTCTCCTGCTATTATATTTTCAAGGCTGGCCACATCCTTCTTCTGCTCAGTGGACAAACGTATGAGCTATAAATAGATCTGCAGAAACCCTGTCTCCAGCAGAAGAGGAAGCATCAGCAATGAAAACAAGGATAATGTCTAACATCCTGTGTAATTTTAAGCCTGGGTAGTAGATATTAACCTGGTTCAGGGACTCTCGTGCTGGTAGACTGCTCTGTCTCTGGACGTCTCCTCCACCCGCCTGTCTCACCCCAGAGGTGGAAGAGGAGCGGCCCAGCCGCCCCACTTCTGACATACAAAGAAAAAGACATTACACCCTGTGCCAGTCTGCAGCAACACAACATTATAACTCAAAGAAAAAGACATTACACCCTGTGCCAGTGTACAGCAACACAACATTACAACTCAGCAAACACACAGTTGGTTTGGCCCTTGTATGGTGTTTGAATTGCCACCTATAGAAGTTATGGCAAATAAAACGATGTTACCTTACGTTTATTAAATGCAGGTACTTGTAGGAGCTCAGTGACATTATTTTCATACAACTACACTTAATCTTGGGTGTAGTTATTTGCCTCTGATGTTATGTTCTGCAATATTGCTTACTAAGCCAAAGAGGTTTGTCAACATTAAACAATGTTTTCATCAAAAAACATCACTTTTCTTTGAACATACAGTTTCACCACCATCATCATACAGTTTCATCATACAGTTTCATCACAACACTTTCACAGAAAACCAGTGATATACATGCAGATTAAAACAAGAGGTGATACATTGTGGAATTGTAATTATTTTGAGAAACAACATATATCGTCCATGTCAAAAACTCTCAGAAAGGAGATCGATGCCTGGGAATGTGTGTGTACATGTGCATACTCCTGGACCTGTAGTGATGTAGTGATGTGAAGTAGTGAGGGAGTATGAGCAGTGGACAGGGCTTTCAACCCTGGCAGTCAACAGAACAACCACTTGACATGAAAGGCAAAGCAACAGAGGGTAAGGTGTGAGTTAAGGCTGACCTGCTACACTTTATTAGGTTTTAGATCATGTGGCTACAAATAATCTTCAATAGACAACCAAGACTTTACTTTATTACCTCTTTAATTTTGCCCGGATGCGTTTTGATATGGTGGTTATAACAATGAGTAACATTTTGTTTGTATCTACTGTAAAAATCCCCATAATGCACTCCTCGCTATTCCTCCATTGTATCATTGCCACTTCTGTCAGGTTAATCATTTTAGACAATTCTTAAACTTAATCTTTAAAATGTCTCATTTTTACCTACTTTGGCAATTCTCTATGTATCTAGTCATGCTTTTGTAAATATGTCCATGTTGTATTAGCACTCGGTCTATCTTCTTTCTCTTTTTAATTGAGTGATTTATTGACCAGCTGCCTTGAATCTATCTCAGGTATTACACGTGGAGTCTGCCAGGCACCGCTTATACACAGTGTAAGCTTTTTTTTATTTTTCTGAAAGACTGAAAAGAGATGCCCTCATGAAAACAAATAATTGGATTTCTTAACTTAATCAAGCAGCAAAAAGTGACATGCAGAGCACCAGGACCACCAGGAGAAGTACCCAGCATGGAGAAATTTCGAGAAGTGAGAACGTCGCAGAAGGAAATGTTTACTTACCTCCATTGCGACAGGCAGGGAATGTTTGACAAGGGAGAGGGAGCCCAACTCTGGGCAAGGCTCTGAATACTGGACTGCTATCCATGCCGGCAAGGGACTCACTATGATCCAGGCCCCTGCTGCTGGCACCACTGAAGTGTACTGGGATGCCTGAATGGGCTCCTCGAGACCCCATCCCAAGCTCCTCTTTGTCCATCCTAAGTAGAGCATCAGCGCTGCCGTTCCACGCACGCACTTCATCCTCTAAGAGAGAAGTGCAGCAGAACAAGATTAAATGAACGGATGAAAAGGATAAAAAAATTTAATCAAGGAGAAGTTAAATCATAAAAAGTATCTTGAAAATCATATTGTATACTTTTACTACAACTTTGAAACTTCAAAAATGTTTCACTCTTATGCTACAATCTGAAATCCTAGAACGTTAATATACAACTGTCCCACTGAGCAGTTTTACAGTGATGAAACATCTGAAAGACCTGATTGGTACATGCACACAGACTGGGCTAAAACTGGGCTACATTTGGTTAAAAAGTGAGTCTAATAGATGTCTAAATCTCTTGCTGGAGAACGTAACAGCCATTACTAAAACAAAAGCAATTAAAACTATTATAGCACAATAAACTTGCTTTGACTTTTTTTAGACAGATAAAGTTGTTTGGGTAATAAATAAATATCTAATGGTTAAACATTTTGGTCTAAAAATGGGCTCATTCAGCAAGATATAATCTGAGCTAGCTCAAAGCTAACTCATCGCCGTCATGTTGGTCAGGTCTGGTCAAATAGTCTTGATCAAAACAGGTTTAATGGTCAGTGGGGTGGTTTCCAACCATATGCAATAAGAAACATTCATATGGAGGTTTCCATTCTAACCAAGCTGATTCTACTAGCTAGCATACCTCCAGCAAAAAAAGGGTCGAACTATTTTGTGAAATTTGCTGTATGGTTGGTTGTTGAAAAAGACACCTATGTTCACTGATAAACAGTCATGACAAGCCAAACAGATGACTTACTCTCTGTCTCTCTGGTCCCATGGCTGAAGGACAATTTCCTGTGCATCGGCCAGTAAGACCCCTCATCTGCAAAGGCTAAACCAGCACTGCTTTTCCAAGGCACGAAGCCGGCTTTCGCCTGGAGGGATATAAGACCTCCATTACTCTTGGAAGCAGTTTCCCCTCCACCAGAGGGACCTGAGGCCTGTTGCGCAGAGGGCATCTGAGAGCTTGCTCGTAGGCTATCATAGGCTGGGGGTCTGCGGAAGCCCACAGAGGGGTAGGTCCACAGTAGAGGGCTGTCTGAGGAGGGAGGCTTGTAAGCAGGCAGGCCATGAGGAGTGTGGGAGCGGAGGTGGGGGCGAGAATGAGGACGCTGGGATGAAGACAGAGGCATTGGCGTTAAGCTGGTGCTGCTTTGAGATGTTTGGCTGCAGGTAGTGGGTGTGTTTTCCATCTGGGATAACTGTGTCCCTCCCTCTCTATCTCTCTCTCTTTCCCTGTCTTTATCCCGCTCTCTGTCCCTGTCCTTATCTTTTTCCCTGTCTCTTTCTCTCTCCCTCTCTCTACCTCTGTCTCTGTCCCTGTCCCTCTCTCTCTCTCTGTCCCTGTCTCTGTCTCTGTCTCTGTCTCTGTCCCTGTCTCTGTCTCTGTCCCTGTCCCTGTCTCTGTCTCTATCCCTTTCTGTTTTATCTGACTTCAAGAGGAAGCTGACTGACTTGCTTTCCTTGCCTGAAGCTGGGGTTTGGGTTTGAGCAGAGACTTGGGTTGAGGTCTGTGAGCTACTCTTGGTTGGAGCAGGAGAGCCTCCCCTCTCTGGCTTGCGGTAGTGATGATAGTGAGAGGGGCGATGGTGAGGGTGGTGGTGGTGATGGGAGAAAGGAGAAGTGGATTTGGAAGAGGGTGGCAGGGGTGTTGAGTGGCTCCTGGCCCTTAGCCCAGGTGCAGGCCCTAACTGAGCCTCTCTGCAATGTTTTTCCTGCTGAGCTGCAGTCCCTCCAGAGGACTCTTTGGAGCCCGACAATGGTACAGGGAGGTTAGTAGAGGGAATATTTGAGGAGGAGGTGCTAGCTTGAGTAGTTGCGCTGGAGGTTTGAGTTCCCAGTTTTCCGGATGAGGACACCTTGTGCTGCACGCCTACTCCACTGGAGGCTGCTGCTGGCTGGGGGAAAGCTAGTAGCGGTGGGCGGTGCTGTAGAAGGTTGGGAAAAGGGGCTGGAATCTTGGTGTTTGTCTCTGACTCCAATTTATTACCCTGGAGCAAGTAGGGAGTAGGGGCTCGAGGGGTGTGTGGACTGGCAGAAATTACCTGGGGAACAGGAGTGGAGGATGTGGAAGAGGGTAAAGGAGAGGAATGAGAGATGGACACTGTAGCTTTGGGCTTGGAGCAGGATGGAGAGGAGGAACAGGGGTGTGGCAGAGGGGAGGAACTGCTAGAGGAAGGAGTGGAGTGGAACTGTTTGGAGGTTTTAAGTTTGTCCTGTTTGAGAGGCAGGCGCCTTTGGGACTCCCTGTCCTCTTGCAGTGGGTATTTCATCTCCTCATAGATGGCCTCACTCTGATCAGAGTCAGAGTCAGGTGTGGTGGCCACAGGGGTGACAGGATGTGGGGTGGCAGTCTGACTGTCTCTAGTGAACACTTGTCCCACCATTTCTATGTAGACAGGCTCGTCCTCTCTGTCTCCTCTTTGAGGCTGAGTCTCTGCTGCCTGGAAAGGCAGGGTCATGGTAGGAGGAGGCACACGTGAAGGTGGGGGGTCAAAAGAAAGCTGAGTACTCGGGCTTCTCTTGGGCTTTAATGGAGGCACTCTCTTCCCTCCAATCTCCCCTGAATCAGACTTCTTCATGGCTATAGGAGGAACAAAAGAACAAGTCAAAGAGGGAAATTATTAATATGATAGAGCAGACCATGTGCCAAGGAGTGTCAAGAGTCTGCAGGTTTTCCTTCCATCCACCATCACTACACCGGCTGATTTCACTGATTAACACAGCTTCAACCAAAGTGCAAAGGCTGATCAGTAGTCCCAGAGTAGGCAAATCTAAATTCAGAAAGCAAACATGTTATCCATGTATTTGCTCCACTCATGTACTCAACTGGTTGATTCTAAACAACATTACTCAGCTAGATATAGGCAAATGAAATCAGCTGAACTAGTACATGGGTGTAAAAAATAGATGGTTTGGTGTTTTACTTTCTGGACCTGGTTTTGCCACCTCTATCGCATAGCCATCCTATCTCCACTCACAATTTTAGCACTGTTCCAGTGTAGAGGAGTGGTCTGGCAGAACCCATTGTCATTCTGGAATCAGTTGAAAAAAATGTTCTGAGTTGTTTGTATCGCCTAAATCAGTCAGAATTGTTGAGGGCAGTACTAAACTGCCCTATGCTCACCAGCGTCCTTGCAGAACAGGGCCAGGGGAAAATGTTAATGCGGAGCATTTTACGCATGGCACAAGGCGAGCCCTAGCATACGGATCGATCACATCAGAAGAAACCTTCATCCAAAATAATTGATGATGTGTGTCGATGTGAACAGTGTTTTACAGGTAACAAACATGAACATAATTTGATAACTGACGTCCAAGAGGTAGAGTCTGATTACAACTAAATTCTATCAGCAAACAAGAAAGAATGCAAATATTCGAATAATATTCTTTGCATATCTGAAGCCACTAAAACCCACCTTATTGCACAATCCAACTCCTTCTTTAAGTTTTCCATAACGGCAAAGTAGCACGCTAGCATAAGAGCTTGTCATTGTTGTTGCTCACATGACAACACAAACATTTGAAAATGACAACACACAGATTTGAAAATGAAAACAAATGGGGGGAGGGGCTAAAATACTGACTGAAATAGTCAGCATCAATGGCAAACTTATTCCAGCAGTCCACATCCAGTGAGTCAGTCAGTGAAATTATCTGATGTAGTGATGGGTTAGATGAAAAACCTGCATACTCTTGGCACCGCATAGCTCGTGGTTGCTGGTTGCCCATGTCTGCTGAAGAACATGCATTTAAAACTTCCTATTTCTTACCATTCTTCTTCTCTGTGTGTTTGGCTTGTGAATGGGTGGGTGGGGGAGGAGGCGGGGCCTCAGGAGGGCCTCTGGCATCACTGGAAGAGGAGCTAAGGCAGGTGCTGGGATGGCGTTTGGGTTTGGCTGGTGGACAACGACCACTGTGCTGGGACTGGGTATCTGAGTAGTCCCCATTCTCCAGACTGGTATCCCCAGCTCCTACCGCATGGCAGGATTGCGAACGTGGTGCCATGGCTGAGGCACAAGAGTGAGGAGAAAGGTCTTGGGAGGCTGGCATGGTCATGAAACCCATGCGGAAGTGTCGGCGGAAGGAGGCCAGGTCACGGGACTTGCCAACAGTGGCTGAGGGGTCATTCTGGGTGGAGCTGTGGTTGGGGTTGGCATTGGGAGGTTCGGAGAGGGAGAGAGAAAAAAATTGCCACACTCAGCAATCATAGTTCAGCAAAGAAAAGTCATTTCCAAACCTTCTGTGTTGTTGACCTCTTTCTGTCCTCTCTCTTTTGTCTTCAAAAGTGTTCTTTAAAATCGCTTATAGTTAATTCAATTTGTAGTGCTGCTCTTGCGCTCTCTGTCTGTTTCTCAGCAAATCAACACATGTGGACAGATGCAAACACACAAACACACAGAAAAAAAATATTTCCTCACTCACATGCATGGATGGATGCAGTTTGCTTTCAGAGTTAGAGATGAGACATTTGGCAAGGCATAGGTACGAACAGCTATGCTGAAGACCACTTCTTTATAAGCATTTTCAAATCCTCCCATCTTCATCACTGCACATCTGCTCCCTCTCAGTCATACTCAGTTTGGCAATTGCAATGCCAACCTTCCAAAACCAAAAAAAAACACTCACTGTACACGGTGTCCCTGAAATTCCTAAATTATTTAGATCAGCATCTTACATCTCAGCACTGTTACACTCATGAACCCAGGAGATAGTTCATCATTCATTTAGGAGCTGTTTTGATGTTTGTATATTAATGTTTTGTGTAACCCAGCCATTGAGGATACACAAGCCAGTGCATTCTTAGTGCCGGTCCCAAGCCCGAATAAATGGGGAGGATTGCGTCAGGAGGGCATCCGGTGTAAAATCTTTGCCAAATCAAATATGCAGCTCATAAATCAGATTTCCATACCGGATTGGTTGTGGCCCGGGTTACCAATGACCACCACCGGTACTGTTGGCCAGCAGGGTGCCAGTGGAAACTATGCAACTGTTGGGTGAAGGAGACGGAGAGGGGGAAGGCATGTCCAGAGGTAGCGTGAGAGGAGGAAAGGTAAGCGGGTGGAGGTGAGAGTTGGAACTTTGAATGTTAGCACTATGACTGGTAAAGGGAGAGCACTGGCTGATATAGTGGAAAGAATAAAGGTAGGCATACTGTGTACGTGCAAGAGACCAGGTGCAAGAACAGGAGGTGGGTTCAAACTCTTCTACCATGGTGTGAATGGGAGGAGAAATGGGGTGGGGGTACATAATTCTGAAGGAAGAGTATGCCAAGAGTGTGTTGGAGGTGAAGAGACTTTCAGACAGAGTGATGAGTATGAAGCTGGAAATTAAAGGTGTGTTGATGAATGTTGTCAGCGCATATGCCACACAAGTTGGGTGTGAGATGGAAGAAAAAGAATTCTGGAGTGAGTTGGATGAAGTGGTGGGGTGTGTACCCTACGAGGAGAGAGTGGTGATTGGAGCGGACTTCAATGGGCATGTTGGTGAAGGGAACAGAGATAAAGGGGAGGAGAGGTGTAGGTATGGTGTTAAGGAGAGAAATGTGGAAGGACAGATGGTGGTGGATTTTGCGAAAAGGATGGAAATAGTTGTGGTGAATACATATTTCAAGAAGAGGGAGGAACACAGGGCGATATACAAGAGTGGAGGAAAGTGCACACAGGTGGACAATATCTTATGTAGAGGGCATGATCTGAAAGGGACTGGAGACTGCAAGGTGGTGACAGGGGAGAACGTAGCTAGGGAGCATCAGTTGGTTGTCTGTAGGATGACTTTGGAGACCAAGAAGAGGAAGCGAGTGAAGGCAGAGCCAAGGATCAAATGGTGGAAGTTGAAGAAGGAAGAATTTTGTGTGGAGTTTAGGGAGGAGTTAAAACAGGCACTGGATGGTAGAGAAGAGTTGACGGATGGCTGGGCAAGCACTGCAGAAATAGTGAGGGAGATATCTAGGAAGGTACTTGGTGTGTCACCAGGGCAGAGGAAGGACGACAAGGAAACTTAGTGGTTCGAACGAGGAAGTACAGCAAAGTATACAGAGGAAAAGGTTGGCAAAGAAGAAGTGGGATAGTCAGAGAGATGAAGAGATAGGGATACAAGGCGATGCAGCATAAAGCAAAGAGAGAGGTGGCAAAGACAAAGGGAAAGGCGTATGGTGAGTTGTATGAGAGGTTAGACACTAAGGAAGGAGAAAAGGACTTGTACCGATTGGGCAAACAGAGGGACCGAGCTGGGAAGGATGTGCAGCAAGTTAGGGTGATCAAGGATGGAGATGGAAATGTGCTGACAAGTGAGGAGAGTGTGTTGAGAAGGTGGAATGAGTACTTTGAGGGGCTGATGAATGAAGAAAATGAGAGAGAGAGAGAGAGAGAGAGAGAGAGAGAGAGAGAGAGAGAGAGAGAGAGAGAGAGAGAGAGAGAGAGAGAGAGAGAGAAGGTTGGATAATGTGGGGATAGTGAATCAGGAAGTGCGGTGGATTAGCAAGGAGGAAGTGAGGGCAGCTATGAAGAGGATGATGAGTGGAAAGGCAGCTGGTCCAGATGACATACCTGTAGAGGCATGGAGGTGTTTAGGAGAGATGGCAGTGGGGTTTTTCACTAGATTGTTTAACACAATCTTGGAAAGTGAGAGGATGCCTGAGGAGTGGAGAAGAAGCATACTGGTACCGATTTTCAAGAATAAGGGTGATGTGCAGAACTGTAGCAACTACAGAGGTAATCAAGCACTACAGACGTGATGTTTGCTTTGAGAATGTTGATTGATAAGTAAAGAGAAGGTCAGAAGGAGTTACATTGTGTCTTTGTAGATTTAGAGAAAGTATATGACAGGGTGTTGAGAGAGGAGGTGTGGTATTGTATGAGGAAGTCAGGAGTTGCAGAGAAGTATGTAGGAGTGCTGCAGGATATGTATGAGGGAAGTGTGACAATGGTGAGGTGTGCAGTTGGAATGGCAGATGGGTTCAAGGTGGAGGTGGGATTATATCAAAGATCGGCTCTGAGCCCTTTCTTGTTTTTAATGGTGATGGACAGGTTGAAGGACAAGATCAAGCAGGAGTCTCCGGGGACTATGATGTTTGCGGATGACACTGTGATCTGTAGCAACAGTAGGGTGCAGGTTGAGGAGAGCCTGGAGAGGTGGAGGTATGCACTGGAGAGAAGAGCAATGAAAGTCATTAGGAGCAAGACGGAATACTTATGTGTGAATGAGAGGGAGGACAGCTGAATGGTGAGGATGCAAGGAGTAGAGGTGACAAAGGCGTATGAGTTTAAATACTTGGGGTCAACTGTCCAAAGTAACGGGGAGTGCAGAGGAGAGGTGAATAAGAGAGTGCAGGCGGGGTGGAGTGGGTGGAGAAGAGGGTCAGGAGTGATTTGTGACAGAAGGGCACCAGCAAGAGTTAAAGGGAAAGTTTACAAGATGGCTGTGAGACCAGCTATTTTATATGGTTTGGAGACAGTGGCACTGATGAAAAGACAGGAGGAGGAGCTGGAGGTGGCAGAGTTGAAGATGTTAAGATTTTCATTGGGAGTGACTAAGAAGGACAGGATTAGGAACTAGTATATTAGAGGGACAGCTCAGGTTGGACGGTTTGGAGACAAAGCAAGAGAGGCAAGATTGAGATGGTTTGGACATGTGGGAAGGAGAGATGCTGGGTATATTGGGAGAAGGATGCTGAATATGGAGCTGCCAGAGAAGAGGAGAAGAGGAAGGCCAAAGAGGAGGTTTATGGATGTGGTGAAGGAGGACATGCAGGTGGCTGGTGTGACAGAGGAAGATGCAGAGCACAGGAAGAGATGGAAACGGGTGATCTGCCATGGCGACCCCAAACGGGAGCAGCCGAAAGTAGTAGTAGTAGTTGTGTATCCAAACTGATGCAATAGTTGATGATGTTAACTCTAACTGAAAATACAAGAAATCAATGAAATGGCGGGAATAACTGCAGTGTGTAGGGACGTGCATGCCTATGAGCGATTTTGCAGTTAAAAAGCCTTTCTTATATACGTTATGTGCAACACGTCTCCGATGATAGGGGTCACTTTGAACTTACTACACTCCAACAAACGCGTCTGATGTCGGGAAAAATCTTCACATCTGTGCTGTACACATCCGTCAGAAGAGGAGGAACTCACTAGAGTATTTACTACAACTTTCCGAGGGGAAGCTCCTGGAATTCAGTAAAGCGTGAACAACGGACCAGTCTGATGCTTATCTTGCAAGGTATCTGTTGATCACATGTTGGTAAGGAGATAAGGAACAAACCTGGATACCAAGATTGACATCTGCATTTGTGGGTTTTTGTGTTTCTGTGTGTCAAATGGCTCATTTGTGTCAGGTGCATATTTGTTTCGGAAGATGTGTGGAGAGGGACTTTCATACAATGCAACTTTAAGTGCATGGATGCGAGTACAGTATGTGTGTTTGCAGGCCACAGAGCTCTGTCCTCTAAATCTGCTGCCATCCCCAAGGGGCAGGGAAGTACAGACTGAGACAACTGGAGCCTGCAGTTCCCATTCTTACATGCAAACAACAGAAGCCGCACTGACACCGAGATGCAACTACTTCCAGTCTCATTACATTATGCAGGGCAGTGTGTGTGTGTGTGTGTGTGTGTGTGTGTGTGTGTGTGTGTGTGTGTGTGTGTGTGTGTGTGTGTGTGAGAGAGAGAAGGGCACGCGAGAGAGAGACAGACAGAGAAGGAGATGGGGGGCGAGCAAGAGAGACAGACAGACAGACAGACAGACAGAAAGAGAGAGAGGGAGGAAGAAAGAGAGACAGCGAGAGAGAGAGAGAGAGAGAGAGAGAGAGAGAGAGAGAGAGAGAGAATGTGCATCAGTATCTGTGATCTGTGGAAGTGTAGTAGGTTTGTGTACTTAATTACCAGTGGATGAGTGTGTTTATAGTGTGTGTGTGTGTGTGTGTGTGTGTTTGTGCGTGTGTACTTGTCATTATCATCATAGCTCGTACAAGGCCACAGGCCCGGAATAAAGGCTGCATAGCTCCTTACTGCAGCTTGCATTGTGTTATTTTTCCTTTCTGATGCTTCCATCCACAACTTGTAAGAGTTGGAAAAAGATGATTTGAACCAGTTTCATGGTACAACAAGATGTGAATACAAACCATGCTTCAAATGTCTCTTCTCCTTCTTACTTTTGCTATAATAATGGAAATAACCATGATGTTTGACAACAGTGACAACAATATTTTCAGTGTGTTAATATTGTTTGTGTTGCCTTTTTTATTTGGCAACAACATTTTAAGTGTCTCCACTTAAAATTCTTTGACCTAAACATGGAAAACGAGCTTTTCACAATTTTTTAATAAACCTCTAAGTACTTCTAAGCATCAATCTAGAAAGCAATCCATAAATTCTGCTACCCCTACTAGCACTCAGAGGTAAAAATTTGGCCTACTGATTGAGTCAATCCAACCTACCACTGTGAGGCCATCACTGCTCTCCTCTGGCCTCTTAAACACTCGTCTGATAACTTATCTTTCACTCGTGCGTTTGAACTCCTTCTGGTAATAGAAGAAATTCTCAAATGGCTTTGAGACTGTGCTGATAACGGACTTGCTAATAAAATCCATTACTTCACGTCAGCAGGGACCGCCTCGTGACTCATGTAACTTCTGTTCCACACAGTTTAAAGAAGACTGTGGTCAAAGAGCTGAATGAATATCACTTATAAAATACAACAATCTAGACCAAAATGAGACTGCTTCTAGGGCAAATTCACATGACAACGTTTGCTAAAGCTCTGGTTGGATGAGGTAAAGTGCTGGTTACGTGTCATCACAATTAATTTGAATCTTATGTAGCGAATTCGGGGGGACAGCCCGGGAGCCGCCGCAGCCGGGACGCGAACCCGTTGGTTAACATTATCGCCCGTGGGGTGGGAGATCCGGGTTCGCTTCCCGGCTGCGGCGGTTCCCGGGCTGCCCCCCCGAATTCGCTACATTGGTGTCAGAAGTGAGATGATGAGGCCATCGGAAGCGCGTGCGCCCAGAGTCGTGAGGGAGCTCATATGATGAAGCGCGGGCACGCGCTTCCCGAAGGAGGGGGGTTAGTGTAACGACCACGGATAACTAGACTCTCTGGCCCTTAGCTAACAGGTTGGACCCATTAGTCGACTGACTAATGTAATCGCGTCCCGGCTGCGGCGGTTCCCAGGCTGCCCCTCGAATTCCTTACACTTACTGCTATTCTACACACCATGCACACTTTCTAATTGATTGACTTAAGTAACTGAACCCTGCCGTGACATTTTGAAGGCTTTAATGTCTTTACCACTAAAAGACATTTCTGCTGAGAAGTGTGTTTCTGACAGTTGATAATAGCTGATGGTCTAGGTCTGCGGTGGCTAACCATGTGCCATGGAGAGCCATGTGTATGCAGGTTTTCATTCCAACCGGACTTCACACCAGGGAATTCACTGATACCTTCTTCCTCTTTGGTTAAAGGGGTGCTAATCAGTTAAATCACCTGGCGTGGAGTCATGGTGGAATGATCACCTGCATCACATGGCTCTCCATGGCACATGGTTAGCCACCCCTGGCTTAGGTCAACATAGCAGGAGTTATGTTTTCCTTCTGAGCTTCCATGATTCTACAGATAGTTTTCCATCATAATGTCCTGTGAATACTGCAAAACTGAAAGTACAGAGTGCAGGTGTTTGTGAGGCTAGATGACCCGTACAACTTTACTAAGTCTCAAAAGAAGTCCTAAGACAGTGGTGCCCAACCCTGCTCCTGGAGAGCTACCATCCTGCCGTTTTTCACTCCAACCCTAATTTAACACATTTGATTCTACTAATTACCTACTGACCAAGACCTTCATTAATTGAATCAGATTGTTAAATCAGAATTGGAGTGAAAACCGGCAGGAGGGTGGCACTCCAGGAGCAGGGTTGGGCACCACTGCCCTAAGAAATGCTTGAAGAAAGTACACTGCAAATCCAAAGTGGATCTTATTAGCTCTAAATTCAGATTCGGGTATTGTTGAGGATTCTAGGAGTCATTTTAGACTGACTTTCAGTGTAAGGTTCATTTTAGATAATTGACAACGTAAGATTTTTCAGTCAATCCCTCACCGTTGAGACGTTGAGTGTTACGGGATGCGGATGATTTTTTAGAAACTGCCTTGGCAATAGTAATCCATTCAACTCTCCCCAAACAACCTGAAAGGCCTCAAGATCATCCAGAATACTACTGCCAGCACGTGAATAGTTTAAATGTGTCTTCAGCTATGCTCATCAGGTATTATAAATGCATTATTTATACATGCAGATAAGACTGAACCCTAACCAAGAAGAACAATCACTTCTCATATATCATTTATTATAACTGGCTGTGTTGTCACAAGAAACTAGATTAAATACCTTGGGGTAAAGCTGGATGCTTACCTGTCTCTCGGCATATGCTTCAAAAACATTTCTAAACTGCATTCTATTGTCATTAAACAGAGCAATCTTTGGAAATTCCTTTCCCCTCCCTGATGCCAGAAAGGGGATACACTCCTTTATCAAATAAAGACTTGATCAGGGTAATGCACATCATTCTGACGTCATTGATAGCTCCATCCAAAACCTACAATTGGTTTATTGTGCATCTCCCATAACGTTGAGTGGAACAATGAAATTTGACCACATCTCTCCAATCCTATCATCTCAGCATTTCCTGTTAAACGTGGACCACAACTTACTTCTCCTATTAGAAATAGCAGTTTGGCTTTGCACCTACATACATTACATACTACAGCCACGCAGTATTAGTCTTTTCACCATTGTTTTCTCCATTTTAAAGAGTTATGGTCTATAATTCAATCCTAGGTTTATAAGATGTCAGGGATTTCTCCCACATAGAACTGTTTTGGGGTATACCTTGTCTATTGTGTAATCGTGGACGAAAAACAGTCTCGATATCTAAAATTTGGATTTAAAAGCCGCAATCCGTAACATTTCTCCTGTAATAAAAACTAATTTATCCACCTGGACCATGGAGTCAGGTTGCGTAATACTGCCAACTTTACCATGGCTGTAGAAATTGATCCCGTCCCCGACGTTGTCTTTGCCGAGCAGGATGAACACTGGTGCAGTGGCAAGCACGTGTGTATTAGAAACAACTCCAGCAGGACAAAAAGATTCTAATGTGATGCCGATGTGGCAATTCGTCTGTCAGACGGACGATCAATATGAGCGTACAATAATGTGGTGATATGGTTTGATGGCGTTTAGACTGCCTTCGTTATCTATAGTCTGAGAATTGCAGTTTTACAAGGGTGCAGACTATTTACTTGTGAGCTGTTTCGTTTTCGTTTCGTTTATTTCGAACATGCTAAAATAACAAAATAAAATACACAGGCAGGAATACAAGAACAAATGGAAATAATAGTGAACATATTTTGCAAACTCTGTAACAACACAAGTAATAACTAGACCATGTTCGAAAAGGGCGTAGGATGAAGGAAAGAACTTTTCTGGTCCTACCCCTTTCTTATACTTTATCAATCAAATCAAAACAAAACAAAACTTTCAAGATAAAACAAAAGTGGGGAAAAAGAAAAGAAATGCCAATGCATAGAGCTCAAAATAAACAAAACCTGACTGCACACAGGCAATAAATGCTGCTTCCTCTTGTTTGCTGTCCAAGAAAATCAGTGTTAACAGGTCTATGTCTCTTTGGCTTCAACATCCAACTATGGTAAAATACTGTTTGACTGTAATATTGATTGATTGTCCAACAGAATCATCACATCGTTGTCACATTTCAAATGGAGGAAATAATGCAAAGATCTTATGGGATGACTTTGGAGATCAGGAAGATGAAGAGAGTCGAGACAGAGCCAAGGATCAAATGGTGGAAGTTGAAGAAGGAAGACTTTTGTGTAGAGTTCAGGGATGAGCTAAAACAGACACTGGGTGGTAGTGAAGAGTCACCAGATGGCTGGGCAACTACTGCAGAAATGGTGAGGGGGACAGCTAGGAAAGTACTTGGTGTGTCATCTGAACAGAGGATGGAAGACAAGGAGACTTGGTGGTGGAATGCGGAAGTACAGCAAAGTATACAGAGGAAGAATTTAGTGAAGAAGAAGTGGGACAATCAGAGATTTAAAGAAAGTAGACAGGAGGACCAGAAGATGCAGCGTAAAGCGAAGAGAGGGGTTGCAAAGGCAAAGGATAGGGTTTATGGCAAGTTGTGTGAGAGGTTAGACACTAAGGAAGGAAAAAAGGACTTGCACCAATCGGCTAGACAGAGGGACCGAGCTGGGAAGGACAGAGATGGAAATTTGCTGACAAGTGGGGAGAGTGTGTTGAGAAGGTGGAAGGAGTACTTTGAGGGGCTGATGAATAAAGAAAATGAGAGTGAGAGAGAGAAGGTTGGATGATGTGTGGATAGTGAATCAGGAAGTGTGGTGGATTAGCAAGGTTGAAGTGAGGGCAGCTATGAAAAGAGAAAGCCATCTTATTTTGTCATTGTATTCTTACAATGAAATGTGTTCTCTGCATTTAACCCATCCTATTGTATAGGAGCAGTGGGCAGCTGCAGTGCCCGGAGACCAACTCCACTTCTTCTTTCCATTGCCTTGTTCAGGGGCACATGTAGGAGTATTAACCCCAACAAGCATGTCTTTTTGAAGGTGTGAGGAAACCGGAGCACCCGGAGGAAACCCAAACAGACATGGCGGAGAACATGCAAACATCACACAGAAAGGACCTAGGATGGCCTGGGGTTCAAACCCAGGACCTTCTTGCTGTGACACAACAGATGAGATGTTGAGGAGAGATGTTGAGGAGAGATGGCAGTGGGGTTTTTAACTAGATTATTTAACACAATCTTGGAACATGAGAGGATGTCTGAGGAGTGAAGAAGAAGCATACGGGTACCGATTTTCATGAATAAGGGTGATGTGCAGAACTGTAGCAACTACAGAGGTATAAAGTTGATCAGCTACAGCATGACGATATGGGAAAGAGTAATAGAAGCTAGGTTAAGAGGAGAGGTGATGATTAGCGAGCAGCAGTATGGTTTCATGCCAGGGAAGAGCTCGACCGATGTGATGTTTGCTTTGAGAATGTTGATGGAGAAGTATAGAAAAGGCCAGAAGGAGTAACATTGTGTCTTTGTGGATTTAGAGAAAGCATATGACAGGGTGCCGAGAGAGGAGGTGTGGTATTGTATGAGGAAGTCGGGAGTAGCAGAGAAATATGTAGGAGTGGTGCAGGATATGTATGAGGGCAGTGTGATAGTGGTGAGGTGTGCGGTAGGAATGCCAGATGGGTTCAAGGTGGAGGTGTTCACACAGGGTGGAGGTGGGAGGGTCGGCTCTGAGACTTTTCTTGTTTACAATGGCGATGGGCAGGTTGACGGACGAGATCAGGCAGAAATGTCCATGGACTATGACGTTCACGGGTGACATTGTGATCTGTATGAGAGCAGGGTGCAGGTTGAGGAGAGCCTGGAGAGGTGGAGGTATACACTGGAGAGAAGAGGAATTAAAGTATGTAGGAGGAAATGGAATATATATGCGTGAACAAGAGGGAGGACAGCGGAATGGTGAGGATGCAAGGAGTAGAGGTGACGAAGGCATATGAGTTTAAATACCTGGGGTCAACTGTTAAAGTAATGGGGAATGTAAAAGATAGCTGAAGAAGAGAGTGCAGGCAGGGTGGAGTGGGTGGAGAAGAGTGTCAGGAGTTGTTTTGCGACAGAAGGGTACCAGCAAGAGTTAAAGGGAAGGTTTACAAGATGGTAGTGAGACCAGCTATGTTATATGGTTTGAAGACAGTAGCACTGACAAAAAGACAGGAGGCGGAGCTGGAGGTGGCAAAGTTGAAGATGCTAAGATTTTCGTTGGGAATGACGCAGATGGACAGGATTAGGAATGAGTATATTAGAGGGACAGCTCAGGTTGGACAGTTTAGTAACAAAGCAAGAGAGGCAAGCTTGCCATGGTTTGGAAATGGGTGGCACGATGGCCCAGTGGTTAGCGCTGTCGTCTCACAGCAAGTAGGTCCTGGGTTCAAACCCTAGGGTTGTCCAACCTTGGGGTTTATCCCAGGTCATCCTCTGTGTGGAGTTTGCATGTTCTCCCCGCGTCTGTGGTGTTTTGTATTTTTCTCCCCAATTTGACCTGTCCAATTACCCCACTCATCTGAGCCGTCCTGGTCACTGCTCCACCCCCTCTGCCAATCCGAGGAGGGCTGCAGACTACCACGTGCCTCCTCTGATACATATGGAGTCGCCAGCTGCTTCTTTTCACCTGACAGTGAGGAGTTTCGCCAGGGGGACATGGAGCGTGTGAGGATCACGCTATTCCCCCCAGCCCCCCCCCCCAAAAGGTGCACTGACCTACCAGAGGAGGTGCTAGTGCAGCAACCAGGACACATACCCACATCCGGCTTCCCACCCGCAGACACGGCCAATTCTGTCTGTAGGGACGCCCAACCAAGCCGAAGGTAATACAGTGATCCGGCGATTTGTAGGCAACGGAATAGACCAGTGGCCACCGCCACCGCGGTGGGTTTTCTCCGGTTGCTCCGGTTTACCGCACCATCAAATGAAATACGCATGTTAGGGTTTATACTCCTGTCTGTGCCCTTGGCCAAGGCAATGGGAAAAGAGCTGGAGTTGGTCCCCGGGTGCAGCAAGAAGGCAGCAGCCCACTGCTCATAGCTACACAGATCACAGCTAGGATGGGTTAATTTGCAGTAACTGAATTTCCCCAAGGGAATTAATAAAGGAAACTTAAATTAAATTAAATGTGCAGAGGAGAGATGCTGGGTATATTGGGAAAAGGACTCTGAAGATGGAGCTGCCAGGCAAGAGGAAAAGAGGAAGGCCAAAGAGGAAGTTTATGGATGTGATGAGGGAAGACATTGCAGGTGGTTGGCATGACAGATCAAGATGCAGAGGACAGGAAGAGATGGAAATGGATGATCCGTGTGGCGACCCCTAATGGGAGCAGCCAAAAGTCAAGTCAAGTCAATTCTATATGTATAGCCCTATATAACAAATTACATATTTGCCTCAGGGGGCTTTACAGCAACACAACGTCTTGTCCTTAGACCCTCGCATCGGATAAGGAACAACTCCTTAAATAAAACCTTTAACAGAGAGAAAAAATAGGAAGAACCCTCAGGGAGAGCAACAGAAGAGGGATCTGTCTCCCAAGACGGACAACATGCAATGGATGTTGTGTTTACACAATTTACATAATATGACATTGAAAGAGGATAACATAATTATAATGGACTTATAAGATATATGAAGAATATGATGAAGAGGGTACCACGCAGTGTCTAGATGCCACTGGAACAGCCCAGGACATGAGACACATAACCAGCACCACCATGTAAAAAAAAATTGTCATACATTATTGAGAGAATGATTAAAATAGGATAACACAATTATATGGAGTTATAAGATATATAAAAAGAACATGTGATGAGGGCGATGCCAAGCAGTATCCAGGTGATGACCACCATCAGCACAAAGACCTGGGAGGAAGACAGACTGCACGTGCACACAAGGAAGAGTCACATCACACCATTCTCATACAGAAAAAGAGAAAGGAGAAGACATCATCCAGAGAGAGAGAAAAGACCTGTGAGAGCTGGGAATCATCTGCAATAGTCAACAATCTACATGCTATAATCTCGTCGGCAGAACAGTGCTTGGTAAATTAATTGAGACAGAAACCGACCCGCCATGCAGTACAGGTTGTGAAGCACTCAACTTAAAGGCAACTAATTGTAGGCTAAGGCAAAAAGTAGAGTATTACGTTTGGATTTAAAGGACTCAACAGACTGTGATTGTCTGGCGGCAGCAGACAGGTTATTCCACAAGAACTGGGCCCGATAGGAAAAAGCCCTGCCACCAGCTGACTTCTTTTTAACTTTGGGTACACACAGGAGCCCTGTATTTTGAGAGCAAAGAGCTCGAGATAGAATGTACAGTTTAATGAGATCAGACAGGTAGGATGGGGCCAGCCCATTTAGGATTTTATAAGTTAGCAGAAGCACCTTGAGTTCTGATCTAACATGGATAGGAAGCCAATGACGGGAGGCAAGAAATGGTGTAATATGGTCAAATTTTCTAGATTTAGTCAGGATTCTAGCTGCAGCATTCTGAACCATCTGAAAACTTTTAGAACTAGCATGTGGCAGACCTGAAAACAGAGCATTACAGTAATCAAATCTGGATGAAAGAAATGCATGCATTACAGTCTCTGCGTCAGCCATGGACAGAAAAAGACCGAATTTTAGCTATGTTATTATGTAAGCGAAAAAGGCAGTCTTGGTGATTTCTTTAATGTGCTTATTAAGGAAAGACTGGGATCAATTGTAACACCAAGATTTTTGGTTGCCAAACTGTGTGAAATCACAGGGTTGTCGATTCTTATTGTTACTTGATCTAATTGGTGTCTGTGTCTAGCAGGGACAATGACCAGCATCTTGGTTTTGTTCGAATTTAAAAGCAGAAAGTTTAGTGACATCCATTTTTTCCCAGCAGCCAAGCAGGCTTCTAAATTAGTCATCCAAAGGAGTTGAATCAAGTGCAACTGGACTTGGTATATATCCGTGAAGACGTTTCGCCTCTCATCCAAGAGGCTTCCTCAGTTCGTACCTTTCTGACTAGACCAAGCTGACTATCACGCCAAGATCACGTCATTTCTCAGCGACACCAACACCTATGAACCTCTGAGAGGCGATCCTACTAGTGGTTAAAAGAGGAGAATAATTGAATACCTACAGAAAGTACAGAAAGGAGGAACCATTGATAGGATACAATACCACAGTCTCTACCCACAAGATAACATTCCATGCATATATGCACTCCCTAAGATCCATAAAGATGGAACCCCCCTCAGGCCCATAGTCAGCAGCATAAACTCGGTCACGTACAACATTGCCAAACATATAGCCAACATCTTGACCCCTTTAGTGGGCGAAACACCTCACCATAGCAAAAACTCCATTGACTTCGCGGACAAGGTCCAAGGCATAAAACTGGAACCGAATGAAACCATGGTATCCTACGACGTGACCTCGTTATTCACCTGCATCCCAACCATGGAGGCTTTGGAAACTGTGAGGCAATGTTTGCTATGGGACGACACCCTCCACAATAGGACCAACCTCAGCCCAGACCAGATTTGCCAACTACTGGACCTTTGCCTGAACACTACATATTTTTTCAATTCAGGGGCCAGTTTTACAGACAGAAACATGGCTGTGCAATGGGCTCACCAGTATCGCCCATTGTGGCCAACTTATATATGGAAGAGGTAGAACACAGGGCCCTGAACTCCTTCAGAGGAACACCTCCGAGCCACTGGTTCAGATCCAAACACAAGAGGTGCAAGCGTTTACCAAACACATCAACTCAGTGGACAAGAACATTATGTTCACAAGGGAAGACGTAAAGAACAACAGTTTGCCCTTCTTGGACTGTGACGTCCATATTGGGGAAGACAGTAGCCTCCACATTGGGGTTAACAGGAAACCTACACACACAGACCAATATCTACTTTTCGACTCACACCACCCTCTGGAAAACAAACTGAGCGTCATCAGAACTCTGCAACATAGAGCTGACAATGTGCCCAGCAGCACTCAAGCCCAACGAGACGAACACAAACACCTAAGGGGAGCTTTAAAATTCAAAAACCTGTGGCTACCCCAGTTGGACCTTTGTGAAAACTGCAACACTTTCCAAAAAGACCAACCAGGTGAGCAACGAGGAGAAAAGGAACAGAAGGAAGAGCACAGTCATGTCGTATGTTTCTGAGGTCTCCGAGAAACTCAGGAGAATTTTCAACAAATCCCGGTATACTTCAAACCCAGCAACACATTCCGACAAAGACTGGTTCATCCCAATGACCGTGTACCACACACCCGAAAAAAGCAATCTGGTGTATGCTGTACAATGCAATGAGGATTGCACTGACCTATACATAGGAGAAACCAAACAACCACTACACAAACGGATGGCCCAACACAGAAGGCCAAACTCCTCAGGAAAAGACTCAGCAGTCTATCTACACCTAAAGGAGAAGACAAACTCCTTCGAGGACAGCAACATACACATTTTGGACAGAGAAGATAGATGGTTTGAAAGAGGGGTGAAGGGAGCCATCTATGTGAAACTGGAAAAAACATCCCTCAACAGAGGAGGAGGTCTGTGACACCACCTATCTCCCACTTACAATGCCGTCCTTTCATCTCTACCTAGGAGACTCAAGAAGCCTAGCCTCCAAGAACAACAGTCGCTCACTAACGGCTCCAACGACTCTCATGACCACTGAATAATGAAGTCGAAACTAACACCCCCAACGACCGTCGCTGCTAAACAAATGCAAATCAATAGCTCCGATGGTGACGGGCGCGGCTGGACATCAGAGCACAGGAGAGCCACGCATAATCAATGGCTCTGATAACGACGGGCATTGCCAAACATTGGTACACAAAAGCGCCACTCATATCCATGACTCTGTTAGCGACGGGCGTTGGTAAACATCGGAACACAAAAAGCCATGGACATCTATAGCTCTGACAACGACTCCAAAGAGGGTAAATTCTGAGTCTCATCACCAGCCAGTCAGACTGGCTTGGTCTAGTCAGAAAGGCACCAACTGAGGAAGCCTCTTGGATGAAAGGTGAAACGTCTTCACATATATATACCAGGTCCAGTTGCACATGATTCAACTCCTTTGGATAACCATGACCTGGATGAATGAGAACATTAACAGACTCTAAATTAATCATTTTAGTATGAGCATCAGCCCATGTTGGCCCATACAGCTGAGTATCATCAGCATAGCAATGTAAATTTATTCCATAACTGCATATAATTTGGTCAAAAGGTGAAATATAAAGGGAGAAAAGTAGGGGGTCAAGAACTGAGCCCTGCGGTACACCATATTTAACGTACGAGAATTTTGATATAATATTACTATATCACAATGTGTTCTCCCAGGTAAGTAGGACTTTAACTAAGAGAGGACTAAGCCAGAAACACCAAAATTACAATTTAATCTGTCTAATAGTATACACTGATCAGTGGTGTCAAAGGCTGCACTGAGGTCCAGTAGTAGAAGCATAGAAGTGGAATCAGAAGATCATTCACCATTCTGGTCAGTTTCAGTGGAGGTCCCCCCACCAATTTTTCCCCAGTTGTACCTGGCCAATCACCCCACTCTTCGAGCCTTCCCGGTCACTGCTCCACCCCTTCTGCCGATCCAGGGAGGGCTGCAGACTACCACATGCCTCCTCCAATACATGTGGAGTGACCAGCTGCTTCTTTTCACCTGACATTGAGAGGTTTCGCCAGGGGTCATAGCGCAAAGGAGGAACTCGCTATTCCCCCTTGTTCCCCCTCCCCCTGAACAGGCGCCCCAACCAACCAGAGGAGGCAATAATGCAGCAACCAGGACACATACCCACATTTGGCTTCCCATCCACAGACACAGCCAGTTGTGTCTGTAGGGACGCCCAACCAAGCCGGAGGCAACACGGGGATTCGAACTGGTGAGCCCCGTGTTAGAAGGCAACGGAATAGACCACTATGCTTCACTACCCGGATGCCCAAGAGGTGCGGTTTAAATTAACAATGTCTAGCATTGTAGTTCCCAGGAAAGGCCAGAGCTCTTTAAAAAGTTTTGCTGGTAAAGGGTCAAGTAGGCAAGTAGTTGGTTTAGAAGCTGACATGAGCTTAGTCAAAGTATCAAGAGAGATAGTCTCAAAAGCTGTAATAACAGGGACTATCAGTGACTCATTGTATAGATATGAATTTGGTAAGACAGGATCTGCTGGAGTAGCTGGATTTGAAGAACTAATTTTGTTTATGATCTCATCAACCTTATTGCAGAAAAAGTCTAGAAACTCATGGGCTGTAAATGGTGAGCAGCTAATAGACGGCTGCTTTTTAGTAAATTTAGCTTCAGTGTCAAAGAAAAATCTGGAGTTATGTTTTATTAAGTGAGAGAGATATGCTGCTTTTGCAGCAGATAAAGTACTCTTATATATTCAATAAACACTCATGCCAAAATAGGTTAAAAAAAACTTCCTATCTTGATTTTCGCGATTTATCTTCCAGTCTTCTGCAGGCCTGCTTAAGAGCACGTGTCTCATCGTTAACACAGGGTGTAGGCCTCTTTATTCACCTAGTTCCTGTAGTGAGAGGTGCAACTGAATTGAGGAGATGAAAGAAGACGAAACAATCTCACCTAAATGTATTTTTTTAATCCTTCCAACAGGTCTTCAAAGGGTTCTTGTGCCCCCAAACAGTCTTCCCTTCATGTGAGTCCTGGACCTGCCAACCCAGGCCCATTCCAATCCCACGTATATTGGCTCTGCAGCTATTGCAGTCCTGGCCCTGTTTGCTTGCTAGCTTACTCCACCTCTTCCCAGATTTTAATGGTGACGTATCCCATTATGCCTGGTACCCTCCAAAATCCTTACCATTATCTCCACTGCTCAATCCCTGCCTGACTCTGCTTTTATCACCCAACATGCCCTGCTCACCCACAGTGTCTCCCCTGGCTCTGTGTCTCCCCTGGCTCTGTGTCTCTCCTGGCTCTGCAGTCTTTTTTAGATGTGTAGTGAGGCTCATATCTGCCCTAAACAAGAGTGCCTCAGCCAAACACCTTGAGTCAGATAGCAACAAACTGTTCATCTGGCTTCACACTCATTTAAAAAAACAAAAACAAAAACCTCCCTGTAACAACTGCTGTGTTAATAACCCAGTGTGTATTGTTTGCATGTGTGAGTCAGTGGGTGATTTACATATAGACTGTAAAGCTCTGCTTCTACCCACAACACACTGTTTAAATGCGTACTTACTGACTCACCTGTACATGCATACACACACTTGTCACAGCTGTGATGGTGTTGTTTGGTGTGTTATTGGTGGTGCTGTATTGATGCTGCTTCTGTTGTTTGTCTCTCTTCTTTGCTCTGGTCCAGGGTTGCTGCTCTGCCCTCTCTACCTGCCTTTTCACTGCTCTCCAAGTCACTTTAAATGTGCTTCTGCACTATTGCATAACATGCACTTGTCATGAATTTGTTTTGGTCTGATTCTCAAATGAGAGACCACATGAAGTTTTTACTAGATGGTTCACATTAGGATGTGACTCTGTTAGCTAGACTGTTCTTCATCAAGCCACAAATCTCACATCTGATTTGCGCCAATATTGTTTTTGACTTTTTACATTCCTGCACATCCTCTAAACTCTTCCTAGCATAAACTACTTCAGTAAGACCCATAACTAAGGGGCACATCTGACAAGCATTTCCTTCTGCATCTTAGACAAAAATGTAAAGATCCAAACTTGTTCAGACTAGCACTTAAACTGCTTTTGTAAGTGCGATTTAGTTTACTCTATTATTTATAGATAAATAAATATCTATTTTATATTTACTATTTATAAATATTTACTTATGTTTGCTATTTATATAAAATATATATTTATATATAACATAAATAAAATATCTATTTTACATTTATAAATTATATATGTAAATTACATAAAATGATATATAATTAAATTATATAATTAATATATATTATATTATTATTAATAGTAATATCAATTTTATTATTAATGAATATTGTTCATATTAATATAATAATATATAGTAAATTAATATATATAATCAATAACATTATATATATATATTTAAATTTATAAATATTTGCTGTTTATACATTTCTATTTTATATTTACTGTTTAATTCATACTGTTTCATTTGCCTTTAATTATTTTCAGCAGTGACTGTGATCATGATTATGAGTAATACTAGTCGAGGTAGTAGTAGTAGTAGTAGTAGTAGTAGCAGTAGTAGTAGCCATAACAAGTTTTTGCTTTCTTTTCATTTTAGCAATTAAGATGGGCCTGGTAGTATGTTAGCAATTAAAAGATAAACAACAAACAGCAAACTACCTTGAGAGTACTTAACAGCTACTTGAAAACACTATCCACATTTATTTATTTATTTTTACTCTCACACACTCAGTGGGGGCAAGTGTAGCTTTAAAATCGAAGTCTAGGTTCATCCATCCATCCATCCATGAGCCGAACCGCTTATCCTGCTGTCAGGGTCGCGGGGATGCTGGAACCTATCCCAGAAGTCATTGGGCGACAGGCGGGGAGACACCCTGGACAGGCCACCAGGCCATCACACAGGGCCGACACACACACACACACACACACACACACACACACACACACACACACACACACACACACACACACACACACACACACACACACATTCATACCTAGGGGCAATTTAGTACGGCCGATTCACCTGACCTGCATGTCTTTGGACTGTGGGAGGAAACCGGAACACCCGGAGGAAACCCACTATAATAAATAAATAATAATAATAAAATTATTATTATTATAATTATACATAATTATTTCTAATAAAATAAATTTAAATTATAATGAAATTTAACATTATTTTTAACGATAATATAATTCTTTTAAATCCGCCTTGTCCACGAGTTTTATATTGTATCACTATAAAACTCGGATATTTCTTTGGTCACTCCATTATCTTTGTCAGCACTTCTTCCTACCTCTTTTTGCTGCCGTCCTGGTCCCTCTGCCTCCAGTCCAAACGACTCTTGCGATACAGCAGATTCATGTCGCTGCGGGGTCGCTCTTCCTCCCAGCCTATCACAGCACAGTGTCGCCGCTTACCCCGCCTCTCTAGGTCATGCAGGAAATGCTCGACTGCCACATCCTGGCCAGAGCCAGAGCTCATGGTATAGAGGACCGCTGGGGAGAAACGGTTGTATGTCACAGCCGACTCCTCCAAATCACCTAGACAGGAAGGAGATGGGGTACCGTTAGTGTTTACAAATCATTCAAATCCGTCTTTACCTCGGTGATGTAATGTCCGGCTGCCTAGCTTACGCAGGCTCCTACATTCAGCTGACAAGTGTGAGGTGAATACTTTCCAGATTACTGGCAAAGCAACGGAGGACTTGCCTCCATCTCGGTAAGCAGTCTCGCCTATTACCCCAACTGCAAGCCACAGATACAGCGACGCATGTTGACGGAGGCTGATGTTTTGTTTATCCCAACCTCTAGCGTATCACATGAAAATTATTTACATTTTCATTATCCATTTATGAATATTTGAGTAAGCATGGTAACTCAGCTGCAGAGCATCTGGGGCTGCAGGCCTCGGGGTGGCCTCACTAGGCTTGTCTGCTAGTCAGACTGTAATGTGGCTTATTATATGTACCACGTGCACAGCTTCCTGCACACAGCCCATGAGGAGTCAGGCTTGTTGTGAGGCAGATATCTGAGGGCCCAGCAGTGTTTTCACATTGCAGAATGGAAGGTTGCAGTGCAGCTGGTCGAGAAAAGGGCAGCCGTCAGCTGATGCACGTTTTCAGTATTGTTCCATCACAAATAGTGTGAGGGGTTTTGAGGGTACCGGTACATGTAGCTTTGTGCCCTAGGCATCACATGCAGCTTTGTGCCCTAGGCATCACATGCTGGAATGTTTGTTTGTATTGAGCTGAACTTTATTTCTACAATTGGATCAGAAACTTGAAATCAGATACGTTTGCCAGGACATCCTGGTTACTCGGTGAGATGAAGTGTAACTACACTATGCACTTGCAGAATTGTTGTTACAAAAGAGCTAGAGTATTTAGAGTACGTTACACTTCGTCCTCACTCCAGTCATTCCTGACAATACATGTATTCTCTGACTTGAATCTAATACGGTTGGTAATGTAAAAAAACCTCTTATGAGTGCTGTGTTCATGACACGTCCACACAACCCTAACACAAAAACCCAGCATGACCATGAAGCAACGCGAACTGTTAAACATTTCTCATTAGTATAGCGGCATTCCCAATCTAGTATGGGCCGCATGAACACCATGTGGGTGTTAAGGTGACAAACGTTCACTCTTAAATTTTACCACCAATTGTAACAGAAATTTCAACTATTTAAAAACAGAAGAATATCTTGTCGTGTAATTGTAGTTGTTATGAGTCGCGAATGAAGACCAGAGGCCAGTGTAGCGAAACCCAAAGGACAGACAGACAACAGAGCACCGGGATAACCCGAAGGGCGATTTTAATGCAGGGAAAATAAACAACACTGCCACAGGGATAATAACAGGGGAATCTCAGATGGGGATTGTTGAGACGATGTGCGTGCGCCTATAGCTACCAAAGTCCGAATCCGTAGAGCGAGGGGTTGTCCGAGGAAGTACGGGTCCGAGATCCAGGAAGTCTAATCGGTCCAGGTAGAGAGACACAGAGGGAGATCGCTGGAGAGGTCCGGGGGAAAAACGTGAAGGCCGCTGGGGACGAGGAGCGAGGGAGACGCGGGGAGCCATGGAAGTCGCGGAGGGAGAGGGGTCGCAGGGTTCAGTACGTCGAAGCACGGAGAGACGTTCTGGGAGGCTTCTTGTAGAAGGCTGCCTGATTGCCGCAGGTGTGCCTGATGGATGACGGCAAACACCTGGTGCAGTGCAGCGCTCGTCTCCTCAGAGCGCGAGCCGAGCGCTCGGATGTTTCCGGCACGTCCGAGCTGGGGGAGTGGCTTGAACGTGCTGGTGAGGCAGCTCGGGGCGGTGTAACCACAACAGTAGTACTGTGATGGCAAAAAAATTAAAAGAAATGGCCAACCAAAAACCTTAACCCTTAAAACTAGTGGACATGGTGAGCTGAGCCAGGAGCCATGGTGAGGTGTGTACACGTGTGTGTCTCTGACAGGGTGACCCTCACTGGGTCAGGGTGGTGGGCTGCTCTTCTTGTACGTATTTTGGGTCTTGGCCACAGCCTACACTGCTGTGGCAGCCATGCCTACTGACTCGGTTTTAATCAGGTGGACACTGTAGGCTGTCTTTTGTTAGACCGGTCCAGGCGGTCATTTTGACAGTTTTGGATTTTCAAAGTTTAACAACTTTGTGTGTGTGTGGGGGGGTAAAGGTACAGACCTGCCGCTCCTTGAAAGCATATATTTAATATATTTAATGCATATATTTGCATTAAAATTAGTTTTAGATCAATTGCACAAAAATGTATAAGATCTGCCTAAAACGACCATGAGCGGCCAAAATGACCGCTCGTAATTTGCGCGTCATCGTGCGCGGCACGTCACTATTTATGACGTGTGTTGGTCGCGTCATTTCCTTTGTGAAGTTCATTGCTCTGTCGTAGAAACACACAAGCGTTCTCCAGTGCAGAGAAATAGTCTACACTTGATTCTTGATTATTGCCAACATGTCTGGTTACAGACGCCGTTACAGACGCACCATGACTACCACCGACGCGTTGGACAGCGTGTTTACATGCATTGGACAGCGAACATTTTAAATTGTGTGAAAAATAGTATTAAAATTGTTGAAATGTTGATTTTGGTGTCAGTCGTTTCTTAACAGACATGCTAACATATGTAATGCATTAATATCTCATTTATCTTGACAGAATATAGAGTTTAAAAACCGTGTAGTTTTAATTAGGCGTGAAATCCCGGTTTGGATTTCTAGATTCCGGCAGCCAAGCAGACTCGCTACAACAGCCACATTACATGCTGTGGATTAGTGGGGGCCATTAGCCAAGCCGAGCACCGGGAGACCCTCTGCTCACTGTAGCTTTCGTCTCACATCTTCAGGAATCAGGAAACAGGAACACTTTATTTGTCATTTCACCTCATGTACTTGCGCATGTGAAGTCAAACGAAATGCCTGCCCAGGGACTGTAGATGCAAATTAGCTGCCGGCTAACTCTGGTGCAACTGTAGAATTGTGCGTTGTCCCTGTAAAATAAACAATAAACTAAACTAAACTAAATGCCGTATCCCCCAGCCCACACAGCCCACAGCAGCGCAACATACAGACGAAACCACATCCAAGAACCACAAGAACACACATGTTCAAGCTAACACATGTATCCAAACTAAGAGATAAATAAAGAAATAAATCACTGTCCAAGAGAACAAATGCCCGCCAGGACGACTGTCGGAACCGTCGGTCTGCATGGGCTAGCAGTTAGCCTAGCCTGTCCCGATTACTCGTCTTGTCAGAGTGCCCTCCGTGTTTCCTCCTCGGGCGCAGCTCCACTTAGGGGCCGTGTTCCCTGTGGCAACCGGGCGAAGCAGAGCAAGCCCTCCCAGCCGATCCAGCGCCAGCTCTCCCTGTCAGACACCCTCTGTAATGAATGAAAGGTCACGTGTTTAACTTGACCTAATCACGGGTGTACGTGCAGTGCGTGTGACGTATACAGGAAGTGAGAAGCGCATGTTATGAAGGTTGTATGTCGGATGAACGCTAGTAAAAGCTACACAGTTAAGAACCTACGAAGTCGGCTCGTTCTTGAATTATTCTTATGTCAGTAAGACAAGGCGTCTACGGACATTACATGGTGTCAGAATAGTCTGTGTATCGGAACACGAGCGGTCATGCCGAAGTTTAATCCGCCGAGTGAATTCAAGTTTGACTGCCCCGTCGAATGGCCAGAGTGGAAACAACGGTTTTCGCGCTTCAGGCTCGCGACAAAGCTGGATAAAGACGACGAGGAGATTCAAGTGAGTTCGCTGATTTATGCAATGGGAAGCGAGGCTGAAAAGATATTCAGCTCGTTTGACTTCGCGGCGGAGGGTGATAAAGTGGACTATGATATCGTACTGAAAAAGTTCGATGACTACTTTATTCCCTGCCGTAACATCATACATGAGAGGGCGTGCTTCTATCAACGTAGCCAGCAGCCAGGAGAGACAGCGGAGATGTACATCCGGACATTGTACGAGCTGTCTGAACACTGTGAGTTTGGGGACAAGAGGGATGAACATATCAGAGATCGTCTGGTAGTGGGCATAAAAGATAAGGTGCTCTCCCGTCAGTTCCAGCTCACAGCGGACCTTACTCTGGTGAAAGTCATTGAACAAGTGCGCCAGGCGGAGGCAATAACAAAGCAGCTCAGCCTCCAAGCTAACCAACCAGAGGCCCTGCTGGCTAACGTCAATGTTGTCCGATGGCGGGACGAACGCCAAAACAAAAAGGGCGGACAGCGTCATGGTGGCGGCAGTCCGGCAACCAACAAAGTAGATGAATGCGGGAGGTGCGGCAAGACGCAGCACACCGATGAGCGGAAGTGTCCTGCAACGAACAGTAAGTGCAACAAGTGTCATAAAAAGGGACATTGGGAGCGTGTATGTCACTCTAAAGCGGTGAGAGAAGTCACTGAAGAGGTTAAACAGCTGTACTTTCTGGGAGAAGTTGGCAAAGAGAGCAGTCAGGAAGATTGGACTGTTAGTTTAACAATAAGTGATGTACCAATAACCTTTAAAATTGACACGGGGGCTGACGCTACTGTTATCAACCAAGGGACATTTAAAAAGCTGAAGCCAAACATAAAACTGGGACCTCCTGACACATGCTTCATAAGCCCAGGTGGAAACATCAGCTGCATAGGACAGTTTCAAGCCACAACCAACTACAAGGAGAAACAATACTCCTTTCCAGTGTATGTGATCAAGGGGAGAGGCAGCTGTCTGCTGAGTCGTCCAGAGGCAGTGGAGATGGGTCTAGTGAAGCGGATGAATGAGGTCAGTGGAGTTTTCGGTTCAAGTGGACTGCTGAAAACAGACCCAGTGAAAATAGCTCTGGTGGAGGGTGCCCAGCCATACGCGGTGCATACAGCCAGACGGATACCACTGCCACTTGTACCACTGGTTAAGAAAGAACTGCAGCGCATGGAAAATGAGGGCATAATTGAAAAAGTGACTCAGCCCACAGAATGGTGCGCCGCTATGGTGCCGGTGCTGAAACCGAACAAGAAAGAGGTTCGCTGCTGCGCTGACCTCAGGAGGCTGAATCGAGCGGTGAAACGTGAGAAATACGTGCTGCCCACTATGGAGGAAATAATGCCAAGGCTCGCAGGGTCAAAGTTCTTCACAACGTTGGATGCAGCAAGTGGGTTTTACCAGATCCCCTTGCATGAAGACAGCAGGGGGCTCACCACTTTCATCACCCCATTTGGGAGGTATGCTTTCTGCCGCCTTCCATTTGGTATAACGAGTGCTCCAGAGATTTTCCAGAGAAAGATGGCGGAAACTCTGACCGGGCTAGAGGGCACAGAGGTGTACATGGATGACATCCTTATACATGGAGAGACTGAGGAAATCCATGACCGGCGCCTAGCAGAGGCGCTGGGGGTCATTGAAACAGCAGGTCTCAAACTGAACCAAGCGAAATGCAAGTTCAAACAGAAACAAGTCCGCTTCCTTGGTCATATCATCAACGAGGCAGGCATCAGACCTGACCCGGACAAAGTGGCCGGAATAGAGAACTTTCCTCAGCCCCAGAACGTGACGGAACTCAAGAGGTTCCTCGGGATGGTGAACTATTTGGCAAAATACGTCCCAGAGCTGTCCACTGTAGGTCAGCCGCTTTATGGACTGCTTAAAGCAACGACAGAGTGGCTGTGGGGACCTGCACAGAACACAGCATTCCAAGACCTTAAAGCAGCACTCGCCACCGCCCCGGTACTCACCTTTTATGACGTCACTAAGGCTACGGTGGTGTCAGCAGATGCCAGCAGCTACGGGCTGGGAGGCGTTCTGCTCCAGCAGCACGGGGAACACTGGAAGCCCGTGGCCTACTGCTCCCGACGGCTGAGTGACGCAGAGACAAGGTACGCACAGATCGAGAAAGAGTGCTTAGCCAGCGTCTGGGCATGTGAAAGGTTCGAGAAGTACTTGTTTGGGCTTGACAATTTCAGACTTGTCACCGATCATAAACCACTAGTGCCTCTCATGAACAGCAAAGACTTGGATAATGTGCCCATTAGGTGCCAGAGACTGTTAATGAGGCTGATGCGTTTCAATGCAGTGGCTGAATACGCACCAGGCAAAACTTTAGCTGTGGCTGATGCACTCTCCAGAGGCCCAGAGCAGCGCTACGGAGATGGTGCTTCTCATGATGATGTTGCAGCGCACATTGATGCCATCGTGTGCCAGGTGCCTGCCACACCTCAAAGGATGCAGGAGATAAAACAGAGCACAGATGGGGATCTGCAGCTCCAGACAGTGTTGGGCTTCATCAGACACGGCTGGCCTGAGTATGTCGATAAAGTGCCGGAGACAGTCAGAGACTTTTATCAGGTGAGAGGGGAGTTATCTGAGGTAGATGGTTTAGTCATCAGAGGCAGTCGTATCGTCATTCCCACAGAGATGAGGGAGGTGATCTTAGACAGAATACACGACGGGCACCAGGGGATAGTTAAGTGCAGAGAGAGAGCTAGCCAGTCAGTGTGGTGGCCCAAAATGACAGAGCACATTACAACAAAGATACAGCAATGTCAATTCTGCAGAGAACACAAGAACACACAGAGAAAAGAGCCTTTAATGTCAAGTGAGCTCCCATCCAGACCATGGCAGAAAGTTGGCATAGACCTGTGTGAGTACAAAAAGCAAAACTACTTGATAGTGTCTGACTATTATTCCAGGTTTTTGGAGATCCTAAATCTACCAACAACTACTAGCAGTCAGGTTGTAGCTAGGCTGAAGGCTACATTTGCACGTTTTGGTATCCCTGAAATTGTAGTTAGCGATAATGGGCCACAGTTAGTTTCAGAAGAGATGAGGAGGTTCAGTGAGGATTATGATTTCATCCATGTGACTTCAAGCCCACACTACCCCCAGAGTAATGGACAGGCAGAGAGGGCTGTTCAGATAGCCAAAAGCATATTAAGGCAGGAAGACCCTCTCCTCGCCCTGTTGACATACAGAGCTACACCCTCTTCTTCCACTGGAGCCAGTCCAGCGGAATTGCTCATGGGTAGGAGACTCAGAACCACCTTACCCACATTGCAGCATAACCTGAAACCGGCCTGGCCTAAAGAGGAACTGATCAAAACCGCTGACGCCGCAGCCAAATCGAGGCAGGCTTTCTACTACAACCGCAGGAACGGCGTGCGGACACTGCGCCCACTGAACCCGGGTGACGCAGTACTCACCAAACTTGATGGACAGAAAACATGGACAATGCCAGCAGTTGTTCACAGTCAGAGCTCCACTCCCAGATCCTACATAGTGGAGACAGCTCAAGGTGAACATTACAGAAGGAACAGGCGCCACCTGTTGGCCACACCTAAAACACTCACCTTTGTCAGCAGGGATCCTGACCATGTCACTCCAGGGGAGAGTGGAAACACGGATGAGTCCCGAGCAGCAGAAATGCCAACTTCCACACCATATGTTACTCGCTCTGGCAGGGTGAGCAAGCCTGCAATCCGGCTGGATTTGTGAGGCGTATTGACTTGTGTACTGTGGGAGATTTTTTATTTTTTTGTGAAAAGGGGGGTGATATACAGGTTAAAATTGTTGGCAGTAAATGTTCAGAGAAATGTTTAGAAAATAATCTTAGAGGGGGAGATGTAATGAATGAAAGGTCACGTGTTTAACTTGACCTAATCACGGGTGTACGTGCAGTGCGTGTGACGTATACAGGAAGTGAGAAGCGCATGTTATGAAGGTTGTATGTCGGATGAACGCTAGTAAAAGCTACACAGTTAAGAACCTACGAAGTCGGCTCGTTCTTGAATTATTCTTATGTCAGTAAGACAAGGCGTCTACGGACATTACACCCTCGACACACCTCCCCGCACTCCACACGACGACATCAAACACACCACAGTCAACGCCAGGTGAGGCCGCCGCTAGACCGCCCTCGGTCTTATGCCGGTCTGCATAGGCTAGCAGTTAGCTTAGCCTGCCCCGCTTCCGCGTCCTTTCAGAACGCCCTCGGTGTTACCTCCTCGGCTGCAGCTCCGAGCAAGGCCGCGGTCCCTGGGCCCACAAGCGCAGCAGACCAAGCCCTCCCAGCCGATCCAGCGCCAACTCTCCCAGCCGACAAGCGAAGACGAGAACTCAGACGCGGACGCGGACAAAGACCCTGCACGGTGTCATCCATGGTGTCAGTCAGGGTATTCCAACCAAAATGGGCAAGAAACAGAATTATCTTTTTTCTTTAAGTAAAGCCTCCGCATTTCTTTACTCGCAGGCACATTCCTTCAGACATTACATGCGTTGAGCAGCAAACACACACACACACACACACACACACACACAAGAAGACAAATCTCTACACAAACACACACACTGACAGTCAGGGCAGGATCCAAAATGCACAGCCGCTGATTTAAACGTAGTAGATGTACCGAAAAAAACAATTTGGCGTTAATGATGAAGACTCTCTATATAATAAAACACGACACTTTGAGTATCATCACTGGCAAGGCTGCATTATTAAGCAGGTAAAACAGGAAACTGCCCCCGGGCCCCGGATCTTCATGTCCACATGTATACGTTAGTTGGTGATCATTTGATTAAACGGGTGTGAGAATATGCATCAATTTAAAAAAATATCAACTTAATCGATAAGAGCCTTAACAACACGTTTCACCCATGGTTCTGTGTGTGTGCAGTCAGTATTGATGAGTAATGTATTGATGAGCAGTGTATTGATGAGTAATGTATTGATGAGTAATGTATTGCTTAGTAATGTATTGATGAGCAATGCATTGATGGGTAATGTACTGATAAGTAATGTATTGATGAGTAATGTGGTGGACTGAAGCAATAGAGTCCACACTGCTACACTGACGCACACCAGTGTTCTGCTGCTCACACACTTTCCCACAGCACCTACTACATGTCCCACAATGTAAGCCTCTAGCGTCCCCCTTAAATTGTGGGATGTTGTCTCCATCATGGAAACCTAGCTTATCGAGAGGATGAGGATGTGTTTTTTACAGCTTCTTCAGACTAGACCAGGTATCAGAAGCCCTGCTAGGCTGTACTTAGCTTGTCCAGCCGCCAGCTCACATCGCAATACCAACAAAACCCTCTCACTGCCTTCAATGATACACAAACGATCAGGAACAACTGCGGGTGTTTTTCTCTTGTTAGCCCTCTTGCAGATGCAGAGAAACGGTTGAAAATCCGTGAATTGTCCCTTTAAGACAGGTCCATAGCCTCTCTTTTATCCTCTCGTTTTTTTTTTTTCGGGAACCGTCAATGGTGTTGATAAAAGTGCTCAACAAATGAGGAGCGGAATATTTTCCTGCACACACACACACACACACACACACACACACACACACACACACATACATATACACTACCGTTCAAAAGTTTGGGATCACCCAAACAATTTTGTGTTTTCCATGAAAAGTCACACTTATTCACCACCATATGTTGTGAAATGAATAGAAAATAGAGTCAAGACATTGACAAGGTTAGAAATAATGATTTGTATTTGAAATAAGATTTTTTTTACATCAAACTTTGCTTTCGTCAAATAATCCTCCATTTGCAGCAATTACAGCATTGCAGACCTTTGGCATTCTAGCTGTTAATTTGTTGAGGTAATCTGGAGAAATTGCACCCCACGCTTCCAGAAGCAGCTCCCACAAGTTGGATTGGTTGGATGGGCACTTCTTTGAGCAGATTGAGTTTCTGGAGCATCACATTTGTGGGGTCAATTAAACGCTCAAAATGGCCAGAAAAAGAGAACTTTCATCTGAAACTCGACAGTCTATTCTTGTTCTTAGAAATGAAGGCTATTCCATGCGAGAAATTGCTAAGAAATTGAAGATTTCCTACACCGGTGTGTACTACTCCCTTCAGAGGACAGCACAAACAGGCTCTAACAGGTACTATTTAATGAAGATGCCAGTTGGGGACCTGTGAGGCGTCTGTTTCTCAAACTAGAGACTCTAATGTACTTATCTTCTTGCTCAGTTATGCAACGCGGCCTCCCACTTCTTTTTCTACTCTGGTTAGAGCCTGTTTGTGCTGTCCTCTGAAGGGAGTAGTACACACCGGTGTAGGAAATCTTCAATTTCTTAGCAATTTCTCGCATGGAATAGCCTTCATTTCTAAGAACAAGAATAGACTGTCGAGTTTCAGATGAAAGTTCTCTTTTTCTGGCCATTTTGAGCGTTTAATTGACCCCACAAATGTGATGCTCCAGAAACTCAATCTGCTCAAAGAAGTGCCCATCCAACCAATCCAACTTGTGGGAGCTGCTTCTGGAAGCGTGGGGTGCAATTTCTCCAGATTACCTCAACAAATTAACAGCTAGAATGCCAAAGGTCTGCAATGCTGTAATTGCTGCAAATGGAGGATTCTTTGACGAAAGCAAAGTTTGATGTAAAAAAAATCTTATTTCAAATACAAATCATTATTTCTAACCTTGTCAATGTCTTGACTCTATTTTCTATTCATTTCACAACATATGGTGGTGAATAAGTGTGACTTTTCATGGAAAACACAAAATTGTTTGGGTGATCCCAAACTTTTGAACGGTAGTGTATATATATATATATATATATATATATATATATATATATATATATATATATATATATCCATCCATTATCAAAACCGCTTATCCTGCTCTCAGGGTATATGTGTGTGTATATATACTTAGCACAAAAAGTAAGGAAATGTGTGTTTGGTAGATTATTTCTTTGTTGTAACAATGCTTCTTAGCAATAAATCTTATACCGTTGGAAAGCCTGTTTATCTCCCTTTTAAATGGTGCCACATGTGTAAGGAACATGCATTTGTGGGAAGAGCAGCAAAGCTGAGTATGTGGGTTGCGCCCATGAAAAATTTGCCAAACCTTCTCTGCCAATGCCAAGCAGCTTATTTTGCTGTTTCTATTGACTCTTGTTTTGAGCTTCTGGTACCCCAGGTGCTGACAATCAGCTGCCTGATATAATATTTATTGCCAAGAAGCATTGTTACAACAAATACATACTCTACCAAACACAAATTTCCTTACTTTTTGTGCTAAGTTATATATATATATATATATATATATATATATATATATATATATATATATATATATATATATATATAATATTATATATACACACACACACATACTCTACTGCAGCACGCTGTCCAATTAAGTACATCCAAAGTCTGCACTGACTGTTTTTGTACCTATTTTTTCTTTTATATAGATGTCCTGTTCTTGCACTTCTTGTTCTTGTTCTTGCACTTTGACTTCTCTCAGTACTCTTATAAGTACTCTTATAAGTACTTCTATTTCCCAGTCGTGTGCTGAGACAGCAAAACAAGCATTTCATAATAATGATAATGATAATGATAATGGATTTTTATGATAAATAATAATGGATTTTGAGAATAAATGTAAACTTTCTTTCATATATGATAAAGAAACTTGAAAACTTGTATGAAAACTTCTTGACACATGCACTGTGTACAGAGAGTGCACATGGGTGGGCTGTTTGGGGCTCATAGAACAGCTTTGCCCCATGGAGGGTTAATTTGGCCACGATCAGGGTGGTCACGGGTGTAACTGAACATCTGTATCACATCATCTGGCTCCTCACGGATCAGCACAGTGGAAGAGTCGACGTTTCTTTTATTTCTTGTCCAAATCGAGCCACATATGACTCCAGTTGTGCTTAACAGCCACTCTCACCGCATGTGCTTGTGGCAAATGCAGTTGAAATACGTAGTCAGCCCGGGCTGACTCCTCAGAGACCAGCTCACAGCTGCACGGTGGTTGTGTATAGGCCCACTGTGGGATCTTACAGTCAAAGATTGGCCGTGTTTCAAACACACATATTTGAACTATATATCTTGCCTCTATATCACATTATATGTAGCTGTATGTATGTATCTGCATTTTCCGGGCATTCCAAATTTTCTTTTTTATTCATGGCATATTTCTAAAGACAGTATGTTCTTTTTCATTTTAAAATGATCAACACACAAATCCTCAAAGATAAAAAAAACACAAAAAACAAACAAACATGGAAAGCATGTTTGCCTTTGCCTGCCTGCAGGGCATCAGTGAGATTCAAAGGGCTGATGGTACAGCTGCTGCTGCTGCACGTTGGTGGTGGCTGAAGTGAGTTACCCCCTTCAATGTGAAGAGCTTTGGGTGTCTAGAAAAGAGCTATATAAATATAATGATGATGATGATGATTATATTATTATTATTAATATTATCATTATCATCGTCATCATCATCATCATCATTATTATTATTATTATTAATGTTATTATCATTATTATGTATCTTTATTATTATTATTATTGTTATATCATCATTATTGTTATTATTGCTATCATTAGTATCATTATTTATTATTATTATTATTATCATATCATTATTATTATTATCATTATTACTAGTATTATTGTTATTATTATTATTATATCTAGTCCTAGCACCCATATGTACTGACATACATTTTAATGGATGTTTAGCGTCTGTGGCCATTCTTAACTTGGACTTAAATTCTACTGAGAGCAATTTGCATATACAACTGTAATAGAAATACAACAATGGACAAAAAGACACTTGATGGGTTTAATGAAATCTTAATCTCATACCGTACATTCCCCCCCCCCCCCCATCAAATGTATTACTCCACGTGTGACAACGGGGTGGATGTTGTTTCTTAAGATGTGTTTTCAATAGTTTGGAGCTACAAAATCATGTATTTTACATGATAAATTCTGTTTGACCATCTTGATAAATAAATATGTTGCTTTAGCTGTGGTACATTTGTTGTTGTTGTTTTTTCCCGCCTGCTGGTGCGTATTTATGTTGACCCCATTATCCCAGTACAAACCCAGTCAGCCCAGACACGGTGCTGCGGCTCACCTCTACCTCTCCCCGGTATGGCGTACCGGGGAGAGGTAGAGGAGGAGAGCAGTGTAAGAAGAGGAGGTGAAAACGCTGGAGACGAGTGAGCATCTTGAGACTCACAGATGGAGAGGAGCAGAAAGGGAAGCAGCGGGAGAGAGATGGGAGGAGGAGGCACAGAGAAAGATGGGGGAAGCCAGTAAACAGAAAGCCATTGAGGGCGCGACCAGGCCTACGATTAATACAGTCAGCACGAGAGCGGAGTGCGGACACACTGACAGGAGGTGATACTGACACAGGGAATCTGAGGGTGAGATACAAGCAAATGGGCAAGTGAGGAGACAGGAAGATAGCAAAACAGCCAGGCTGTAAGAATGGGGGAGGGATGTGCAAGCGAGCCTCACACACTAGTCACTGTGTGGTCTCCTAGCAACACTGTGTCGGCTATGGTCTCCTCCTCGCCACTGAATATGCTCAAAGCAAGATGTTAGCTTTGTCGTCCGTGATTATCTCAGAGGAGAAGTTATCTTGTAGCTGATCCAATTTGCCACTTCTTCTTTGGTTTTGATATGACCGTAGTGTTATATCTTAACCAGCATCAGTGGCAGTAACCTCGAGCCCTGCTGGAGACCACATCCAACGTTCTACAGCAAACTGATATGGACACAACCTGCTCCTGAAGGACTACACCCACTACTACCCGACACTTACTACCTGCAGCTGTACATGCCCATCTGGGTTACTGCCACAGTGCTCCATTCAAATCAAGTTGTAAGAATAATAATAAGATGAATAATAATAATAATAATAAGATTATAATTATGATAATAATAAGATAATGATAATAGTAACAATAATAATTATAATAAGATAATAATAATAATACTAACAATAATAATAATAATAATACCTTTATTTATATAGCACGTTTCTGAAACAATGTCACAAAGTGCTTTACAAAGAAATAAAACCAGACCAGGCAAAAATAAGAATAAGACCAAATAATGAGAATAATGCACTCAAACCAATTACATGACATGTGTTGCTTGAAACTCAGCAACCTAAAATTGTTATTTTTCAAGCAAGACATTCCACGCAATTATTATTTCATGTTAGGACATTTCATCTATATTTATTGTTACACTTGGTTCAATATCCAAGTGTGATATCCTAGCCGCTCGTTCAATATCCTGTTTGAGGAGATAACCTCCTCAAAGATCAACCTCAGTCATTTGTTCCATCACTTGGCGCCTTCATCATAATTGCTGTTTTGCATAAAAGGCTCAGGGCTGTCCCGTGCCAGGGGCATCTTCGTCTGTCTGCTAACACCGAACATGACCTGTATGTGAGAAGCAGCCTCTCATTTCACTCTCTTGTTCTGTGAACAATGAGACTGCTGGTTAGCAAACTGCCTCACATGAATATCACCAGAGCCTGATGAACTTACTACAAACCCACCAACACTCCTCGTAATCACATCTAGTAGTTCTGAGCAAAAGAATAACATACAAAAAATAATACTCATCGTCTGTAAAGCCACATAGTACCTGTTCACCTTTCACCGTAATGTTCTGGTTATTGAATTAATTTGTATATTTTTAGGCTTCCTACTGCCTCAGTGAGGAACACAGTGAACACGGTGGTGTTGAAGTGTAACAGTTTGTGTTAGCACAATTTGTATCGTGTGCTAGTACAGTTTGTATAGTGTGCTAGTACAGTTTGTATAGTGTGTTAGTACAGTTGTATAGTGTGTTAGTACAGTGTGTATAGTGTGCTAGCACAGTTTGTGTAGTGTGTTAGTACAGTTTGTATAGTGTGCTAGTACAGCTTGTATAATGTGCTAGTACAGTTTGTATAGTGTGTTAGTACAGTTTGTATAGTGTGTTAGTACAGATTGTATAGTGTGCTAGTACAGTTTGTGTAGTGTGTTAGTACAGTTTGTATAGTGTGTTAGTACAGTGTGTACAGTGTGTTAGTACAGCTTGTGTCGTGTACTTGTACAGTTATATAGTGTGTCATTACAGCTTGTATAATGTGTTAGTACAGTTTGTATAGTGTGTTAGTACAGTTTGTATAGTGTGCTAGTACAGTTTGAGTAGTGGTTAATACAGTTTGTGTAGTGTGTTAATACAGTTTGTGTAGTGTGTTAATACAGTTTGTGTAGTATGTAGTATGTAGCGTTTGTAGAAGGACAGTGTATTGATTCTGTGTGATTCAAAGCTATTGTTTACATATTAATAGGAGTCTTGCTCAGTGTTAGTGAATATTTAGGAAATGAATAACTAGTGAGTGAATAACTAGTAAGTGAGTAACTAGTAGGGGAATAACGAGTGAATGAATTACTAGTAAGCGAGTAACTAGTGAGTGAACAACTAGTAATGGAATAACTAGTTAGTGAGTAACTAGTGAGTGAACAACTACCGAGTGAATAACTAGTAAGTGAGTAACTAGTAAGTGAATAACTAGTGAGTGAATAACTAGTAAGTGAGTAACTAGTAAGTGAATAACTAGTGAGTGAATAACTAGTGAGTGAGTGAGTGAGTGAATAAGTAGTAAGTGAATAACTAGTGAGTGAATTAGTGAGTGAGTAGCTAGTAGGTGAATAAGTAGTGAGTGAATAACTAGTAAGCGGGTAACTAGTGAGTGAATAACTAGTAAGCAGGTAACTAGTGAGTGAATAACTAGTAAGAGTAACGAGTGAGTGAATAACTAGTAAGTGAATAACTAATGAGTAAATAACTAATACGTGAGTAACTAGTAGGTGAATAACTAGTAAGAGAGGAACTAGTGAGTGAGTAACTAGAGAATGAATAACTAGTAAGCATTACATGTTGAAAACGTCACATCTTCATGCATTGGTGTGTATTTCTAAAAGGTTTCAGCATCACATGAACCAGCAGGTAGCCCAAATGAACCAGCAGGTAGCCCACATCCAGCATCACAACACAGCAGCCCACATTCAGCATCACAACACAGCAGCCCACATACAGCATCACAACACAGCAGCAAGTTCCAGTCCAACTCTCGTGTAGAAGTTCCTGCCCACATCACCAGTCACACACACGAGGACTCTTCACCACGTCAGACTTCAGTGAATAAAGACCATTATGTGCTAAGAAATGATTGCTAGAATTGTGTTGGGGACAACAAGATGTTTAGCCAGCCAGAGCTTAACAAACCAAGTTCACAGATTAATTAAACAATTATTACTTAATGGATGGTTTCAAGATGACACCCTTGACTGTTCTTTTTCATTTTGATATTTGCTCTAAATGTGTGTAAATTAAATTTTAAAGTTCTTATACATTCCCGTTGTAATTTTGTGTTATGTGCATTTGTCTCAGTAGTAACAAACCAAGTCCATATCCTGATGTATGCAAACTGACTTAGTAAATAAAACAGAATCTGATTCTGATTCAGAATTCTCCAAGCTCGTGGATGTTTGGGATGAGGGATAAGGTTCCTGGTCATCTCTACGCTCCCTGGTACGTTTCCATGGCTGTTTATTCTGGGATGCTGGTGATTGTGCTACAGGAGTCACTGGGAAGCTCAGACGCTGCCAGGTTAACAGGAAGCTTGCCCACAAAACAAACAGCAACAAAAATCATGCAAAAAAGTGCTTGAAATATGTGATTGTTAAGCAACTGAATATGAGTGAAAGCAGTAAAGTTTAAGCTTCTGCAATAAAGGAGCATTATTTTATGTTACACAATTGCTGAAAAACAAACGCAGTGAGACGGATATCAATTTGGAACAACAGAGATGATGCACTGTCATCACACAGGCCCAACAACACACACGTGCAGTAAACCATGTCCTGACACAATGTACTAACCGGTAACCGATCAGTGGCTACCATACAGGCCATCAGGCTTTGCCGTTATAAATATACTTGCCAATCTCACAAGCCGCACCATCTGATCCACAACCTACACTAAAGGCAAAAATACGAACAGCTGAATGCATGGATGTGTGTGTGTGTGTGTGTGTGTGTGTGTGTGTGTGTGTGTGTGTGTGTGTGTGTGTGTGTGTGTGTGTGTGTGTGTGTGTGTGTGTGTGTGTGTGTGTGTGTGTGTGTGTGTGTGTGTGTGCACATAGCACTACCATGAGACAATTCAGAAAAGTTTGGTACCAAGCATTAGTTGCAGGACTAATGTTAACTCAAAGCTAGGTAAATACTACTTGCTAAAAACTGCTACCAATTCAACATACTTGCCAATATACTGACAGGTGTCAATTTTAGTAGAAAATAACTCAACGACTTTGACCTGTTTGTCAGAAACACAGTCAGAATGTGTATCACATATCTCACAACATAGGAATTGTTTTGTTCAAACCAAGGCTCCTGAGAAGAAGCTGAAGTGGTCCAGGTCTCAGGTACGTGCAGGCATGTTTGGTGTTGCACACCTCTGACTGTAACGGTATCAAACATACACAGTACAGCTCAGCACTTACTCGTTCAAGGTTCTATGAGACGTCCAATATATAGTTGCCTACAAGACCATAAGAGATTTGTCTAAAAACAGCTGGTTTTCCACCTCTCTACTTGAGAACCAATAAACTTGTGTACTACATAGTATGTCTAGTTCTATAATGACACAGCTGTAAGCAAAATTCGATATCAAATCTTATTTACATCAAAAGAAAGCTTATCTAGATCAGATGTAGGAAGAAAAGGAAGAGAGAGCTTGCCCTTGCTCAGACCCAATTCCTCTCATACAACACTGTACTGTTCTTGCCCTCCAAGCAATAGGCCAAACAGTATTGATAGCTTGACACGGCCTTATGTTTGCTGTTGTTACCACTGAGGCGCCTTTTCGCCTCCTAATGGTGACGTTTTACAGCTGGTTAGAGGTCCTGAACCCTGCACACTGTTCTACTTTTGCTCCAAGCCTGAGCTCCTCAGGCTTGGATCTTGTAAATACTTCTGCAGGATTTAATGCTTTATTCATGCATTGGAACTTAAGTTTCTCGTCTATTAACTAGGTCTAGAGGCATTTAACAACCTTAATATATGTAGGGAAAAACTAGGGCACAGACTTTTTACGCATTCAACCGGATACATGTGTATGTGCTTGTATATTAAGGAGAAGAAGAGATTATTCAAATTACTCTCTTCTTGTGATTAACTTTTCACCTTTGATTGCACGTGGATCAGACACTTTTTTTTATTATGTCTCATTGTACATACATACGATGAAATGTGTTCCCTGCACCCATCCTATTGTATAGGAGCAGTGGGCAACTGCAGCGGCTGGGGGACCACCTCCAGTTCCTCTTTCCATTGCCTTGCTCAGGGGCACAGACAGAAGTATTAACCCTAACATGCATGTCATCTTGACGGTGGGAGGAAACCGGAGCACCCGGAGGAAACCCACGCAGACACGGGAGAAGATTCAAACTCCACGCAGAACGGACCTGGGATGGCCTGGGGTTCGAACCCAGGACCTGTGAGGAAAATATGCTAACCACTGGGCCACCATGGTGCCACCATGCTTCCACAGAAACTTAACTCCTGATCACATTTGAAACCAGTTCACTATTGTGAGTTCTGTTGAATGGAGGGCTACGTGTGGCGAACGAAGGCATAATGGACAGAGCGACGGGAAGGGGGAGAACAAAACGTAAAGGGGTTAATATTTGTGTTTAATTATTTAATCCCACTGGCTGTGCCGGAGCCAGAGCGGGGGCATGGGGGCGGTCGCCCCAGGGCCCACAAGGTCGGGGGGGCCCGTTTGGAGCTCTGTTGCCGAGTTTACGAGCGTCCGTGAACGCACCGGGTCTCGGGACTCCAACGCATTCAGTGACACACTCGTAAAGTCGGCTAAAAAATACAGTGCAGTACGGGGCCCCTATACATAGATATTAACGGCCCCTATAAAGGCTATAGCCTTTTTTACGACTATTCATGAATGCATCGGAGCTGTGATCCAGCTGTGATTGGTTTTAAGGTATAACTGCGTCACACTGCCAGAAGGGGGCGTGAGTAAGCATTTTTACACTTGACAGCTCCGCCCCCTTTGTGCTGAGACCCACGCTCCGCCCCTGCCCACTGGGGTTAGAAGGCACATTTGGGAAGGGTGACATTATTTTCCAATTTTTTTTCTTAAAACTACACTGCTCAAAAAAATAAAGGGAACACCTAAAAATACAATATAGACCTCGATGAATGAAATATTTCGGCTGAAAATCTTTATTTATTAGACAGAGGAATGTGTTTAGAGCAAAATAACCAAAGAATGATCAATGGAAATCAAAATCATTAGCCCATTAAGGTCTGGATTCAGAATCATACTCAAAATCAAAGTGGAAAATGAGAACATAGGCTGATCCAACTTCTGTGGAAATTCTTCAAGACGATTCAAAATGAGGCTCAGTAGTGTGTGTGGCCTCCACGTGCCTGTATGCACTCCCTACAACGTCTGGGCATGCTCCTGATGAGACGACGGATGGTCTCCTGAGGGATCTCCTCCCAGACCTGGATCAGGGCATCGGTCAACTCCTGGACAGTCTGTGGTGCGACATCGCGTTGGCGGATGGTACGAGACATGATGTCCCAGAGGTGCTCGATTGGATTCAGGTCTGGGGAACGTGCAGGCCGGTCCATAGCACCAATGCCCTCGACATACAGGAACTGCTGACACACTCTGGCCACATGAGGACGAGCATTGTCATGCATGAGCAGGAACCCAGGGCCCACTGCACCAGCATATGGTCTGACAATGGGTCTGAGGATCTCATCCCGGTACCTAATGGCAGTCATGGTACCTCTGGCTAGCACGTAGAGGTCTGTGCGGCCCTCCAAGGATATGCCTCCCCAGACCATCACTGACCCACCGCCAAACCGGTCATGCTGGAGGATGTTGCAGGCAGCAGAACGTTCTCCACAGCGTCTCCATACTCTCTCACGTCTGTCACATGTGTTCAGTGTGAACCTGCTCTCATCTGTGAAGAGCACAGGGCGCCAATGGCGAATCTGCCAACCAAGATGTTCTCTGGCAAAAGTCAATCGGGCTGCACGGTGTTGGGCTGTGAGCACAGGCCCCAATTGTGGACGTCGGGCCCTCATACCATCCTCATGCATTCTGTTTCTCACTGTTTGAGCAGAAACCTGCACATTAGTGGCAGTGCTCCTCCTGTTCCTTCTTGCACAAAGGACCAGATAGCGGTCCTGCTGCGGGGTTGTTGTCCTCCTGCGGCCCCCTCCACGTCTCCTGGTGTACTGGCCTGTCTCCTGGTACCTCCTCCATGCTCTGGTCACTGTGCTGGGAGACACATCAAATCTTCTTGCCACAGCACGCATTGATGTGCCATCCTGGATGAGCTGCACTACCTGAGCAACTTCTGTAGGTTGCAGATACCGCCTCATGCCACCTCTAGTGGTGAGGGCACTAGCAAAATGAAAAACTAACCAAAGATCGGCCAGAAAAGATGAGGACAGGCAAATGGTCTGTGGCCACCACCTGCAAATCCATTCCTTTTATAGGGGTTGTCTTGCAAATTGTCTAATTTCCACCTGGTGGAAATTAGACAATTTACCAACAGGTGAAATTGATTCACAAATCAGTGTTGCTTCCTAACTGGACAGGTTGATATCTCAAAAGTGTGATTGACTTGGAGCTACATTGCATTGCTTATGTGTTCCCTTTATTTTTTTGAGCAGCATATTTGGTTTCGGCAACGAGCTGAAGTAAAAATCCCAAGAAAGGGTCTTTTTCACTTGAAACGAAACAGATCCTGAGGTTTCCTATTTCATTCCACAAGGGGATACGTACCATGTGCGTTCTGACAGGACGCGGAAGCGGGGCAGTCTAAGCTAACTTCTAGCCCATGCAGACCGGCAGTTCCGACAGTCATCCTGACTGGCGTTCGTTCTCTTGGACAGTGAAATTTTTTGAATTGTGTTGCAAATGTACTGAACTGTGTTGTTGACTGTTTGTTTTTGTTTTTTTTTGTTTTGTTTTTTGTTTTTTGCTTTGTTCTCTCAGGTTTTGTATGTTTTTGATGGTGTCGTTTTTGGGAGGCTTTGGATGTCTGTTTTTGTCTTTTGTGTTGCACTGCTGTGGACTGGGAGAAACGACATTCGTCTCTTTTGTGTACTCAGGTACATGAATGAGATGAGAATAAATTGTTCCTGATCCTGATTCAATGTTGCAATTATCTGTTTCAATAGACAAAGCCAATGAGATACTTAAACGTGTACACGTATTCATCTGAAATATTTACACTAGCAGGCTATGCATAGTATAAAAATAAAAAAATAAAAAAAATAAAAACAGCTCTTTCTTATTTTTGCGCATGTTAAATGACCAGCATCACGTGATGTCTCAGTGGATTTTGAAGAGACTTCATTGCAGTGTACGGGAATGGAGATTGTTTATGAAATACAACACAAGGACGAAATGCGGTGGTAGCAATAACGATTAATTCGTGTGTCTTCGCCCCAAAAGGCATCCATTCATTAAAAATACTGTGTAAATGGCCAGAGCAATGGTATGTAGAGGATTAGAGAGGCGTGAGTTTATTTTAGCAGCAAGGCTCGAAGAGGATGAAAAAAAGGATGAATTCAATATTTCTCACTCTCAACGAAATACAGAAAGACAAACAAGTAAACTGAAATAAAAACCCAAATACAGCCACACAAGAGCGTGCCCTCACTCTTAATACACGTTGGCTTGTCTTCCTCCGCCTCGTGCAAACTGAGTGACCGATAAATCTTTCATGGACCGCAACCAAAAATACACTTTGACTTCCCCTGTTCCCCTTCTTTGCTCCACTCCAGTAGGACACAGGCTCGAGTGGAAACCAACTTCAGGAAACACCTTAATGTGGTCCTCATCTAAACACCTATTCTGTCTGCACATAACTGCACCTGCACCGAGGGCTCGTGTGCCAACATGGTTTACCCTGCAGCAGCTCCAACTACACGGTAACACGTACGATAAAGTCGGTCTAGTATCGGTGTACAAGGAGGGCAACCAATGACGTGCCTCCACCCCCCCCCCCGCTCCCCATTTTCCACCTCAACCTGCCCTTGGTTTTATCGTCTCTTGCTGGAATCTGCAATAACCAAGGTGAGTCAGTGCACTTAACATACAAAAACAATGGTGAGCATGCTCTCACCCCCCCCCCTCTCTCTCTCACACACACACACACACACACACACACACACACGTGTATGAGAAAATTCAAAATGGTGGGGAAGTGCCTTGTCATATCAATGAGAAGCAGCCGGGGCGTGACACACACACCTTACCGCCTTACCACGTGTCTGTCTGTCTGTCTTACCACCTGTATGTCTGTCTGTCTGTCTAACTACCAGGCTGTCTGTCTGTCTGTCTGTCTGTGTGAGACACATGCGCCTCAGCAGGCCATGACAGATCATGTGTGTGCACTGCTGGACTCTGTCTGCACCACTGAGACGAAAAGGGGGATGGACAGTGTAAAAGACTATAAGATTAAAGGGTGAAAAATGAATGGAGTAGAGATCCATGAGCATGGCAGGACAGTGTGAGCGTGATACATTATGACTGTGAGTGTGGTGCAATATGAGTGTAAGTGTGGCACAGTATGAGTGTGAGTGTGTTACAGTGTGAGTGTATGTGTGGTACAGTATGAGTGTAAGTGTGGTACAGTAGGAGTGTATGTGTGGTACAGTATAAGTGTACGTGTGGTACAGCATGAGTGTACGTGTGGTGCAGTATGAGTGTATGTGTGGCACAGTATGAGCGTAAGTGTTTTACAGCATGAAAGTAAGTGTTACAGTATGAGTGTGTGTGGTACAGTATGCGTGTAAGTGTGGTACAGTATGAGTGTAAGTGTGGTACAATATGAGTTTGGTAAAGTATGAGTGTGAGTGTGGTACAGTATTAGTGTAAGTGTGGTACAGTATGAGTATGAGTGTGGTGCAGTAGGAGTGTAAGTGTGGTATAGTAGGAGTATGGTACAGTATAAGTGTGAGTGAGGTACAATATGACTATGGTACAGTATGAGTGTGAGTGTGGTACAGTATGAGCATGAGTGTGGTGCAGTAGGCGTGTAAGTGTGGTACAGCAGAAGTATGGTACAGTATAAGTGTGAGTGAGGTACAATATGACTATGGTACAATTTGAGTGTGAGTGTTACAGTATGAGTGCAAGTATGGTACAATATGAGTGTAAGTGTGGTACAGTATGTGTATGGTACAGTATAAGTGTGCGTGAGGTACGGTATGAGTGTGGTTGTGGTACAGTATGAGTATGGTACAGTGTGAGTGTGAGTGTGAGTGAGGTACAGTATGAGTGTAAGTGGGGTACAGTATGAGTATGGTACAATATGAGTGTGAGTGTGGTACAGTATGAGTGTAAGTGTGGTACAGTGTGAGTGTGAGTGTGGCACAGTAGGAGTGTAAGTGTGGTACAATATGCGTGTGAGTATGGTACAGGATGAGTGTGAGTGTTGTACAGTATGAGTGAGAGTGTGGTACAGTATGAGTGTGAGTGTGGTACTGTATGAGTGTGAGTGTGGTAGAGTAGGTGTGTAAGTGTGGTACAATATGGGTGTGAGTATGGTACAGTATGAGTTTGAGTGTGGTACAGTATGAGCATGAGTGTGGTGCAGTAGGCGTGTAAGTGTGGTACAGCAGAAGTATGGTACAGTATAAGTGTGAGTGGGGTACAGTAGGAATGTAAGTATGGTACAGTATGAGTGTGAGTGTGGTACAGTATGAGTATGAGTGTGGTACAGTATAAGTATGGTACAGTATGAGTGTGAGTGTGGCACAGTAGGAGTGCGAGTGTGGTACAGTAGGAGTGTAAGTGTTGTATCATATGTGTGTCAGTATGGTACAGAATGAGTGTGAGTGTGGTCCAGTATGAGTATGAGTGTGGTACAGTATGAGTGTGCGTGTGGTACAGTAGGAGTGTAAGTCTGATTCCCTTTCGGGAGGATGCCTGTGGGTGGAATCTTTTAATGTGGGGAGGTTGGTGCACAGGCAGCCTCCACACAGTCCTTGGCATAGAAAGGCCAGGATCCAGTGGCATGGAGACCAAGACAACTGGGGGCCCTTCTTTGCTGCAGCCTTCTTCCGCCTTTGCGGCCATTGTGGTGCTCCTCACAGCCACTATCTTCCGCCCGTTCCGCCATTGAGGACTTAGTTGATATTAGCCCATAACTGGGCTAATTCCAGCATCCTGGAGGAGGCTAACATTCCCACTATCACTGCCACCATCGCCCAACACCAGCTCAGATGGACTGGCCATGTCATCCGTATGCCTGACTCTCGCCTTCCAAAACAAGTCCTATACTCCCAGCTTCTCACAGGACAACGAAAGGTATAGAAAAGGCATAAGGATAACATCCAAGCGAACATCAAAAATGTCACATAGACCCTAAGACCTGGGAGGACACAGCAACCAACAGGGCGACCTGGAGAAAACTGGTCCGGGAAGGAGCTGCACTATACGATAATGATGTCCGCCATGCTGCAGAAGACAATCGCAGACACAGAAAGGAGGGAAGTTCCCACGAAAAAGGCCCAAGACAATCCCACGACTACCACCGCCCATCCCTGCCTACACTGCACCAAAATATGTGGCTCCAGGATCGGCCTCTTCGCCCACCTGAAGGACCAAGAAGGGGGACAGTCATACTCGACCCCGAGTGATGGCCAATGATGATGATGAGGAGTGTAAGTGCGGTACAATATGAGTGTGAGTGTGGTACAGTATGAGTGTAAGTGTGGTACAGTATGAGTATGGTACAGTATGAATGTAAGTGTAGTACAGTATGAGTATGGTACAGTATGAGTGTGAGTGTGGGACAGTATGAGTGTGAGTATGGTACAGTATGAGTGTAAGGGTGGTACAGTATGCATGTGAGTGTGACACAGTATGAGTGTGAGTGCGGTATAGTATGAGTGTGAGTGTAGTACAGTATGAGTGTGAGTATGGTACAGTATGAGTGTGAGTGTGGCACAGTATGAGTGTGAGTGTAGTACAGTATGAGTGTGAGTGTAGTACAGTATGAGTACGAGTGTGGTACAGTATGACTGTGAGTGTAGTACAGTATGGGTGTGAGTGTAGTACAGTATGAGTGTAGTACAGTATGAGTGTGAGTGTGGTACAGTATGCGTGTGAGTGTGGTACAGTATGAATGTGAGTGTGGTACAGTATGAGTGTGAGTGTGGTACAGTATGAGTCTGAGTGTGGTACAGTATGAGCGCCATGGGTCAACAGGACACAATGAAAGAGCAAGGGGGTAAGTTAGGAAACAATGTCTTTGTGTTGCACTGACACACTCTTCACTCCCTCAGTGAACCAAACACACCTTCACATGCACTGTGCAGTTGTATAATGATCTCTGCCAATCACATTTATAGCTAAATTACAAATGTTAGTTTTGTGGTTTATGTGTGTGTCTTTTGCGACATGGAAAATATGGAGACGGGAGAAGAGTAGAGCATGGACTGAGAAACAGAGCTCCTGTGAGGTGGAGGCTTGACTCTGCTGCTGCACACTGCTGAACCCACCAGCAGCCCTTTCTGCCCAACATCTGACTTATCTTCATGTCAGCTGCCCTGCAACATGGCCCAACTTCCTGTTTGTTCATTCTGAGATAAGTGAAGATAATTTTTTTCAGGCTGTTTATCAGATACTGTTGATGATACTGACCTACAATTTAAGGAGGACTGGGACCTGCTGCTGGGAGGTCACTCAGGAACCAGGAATCAGGAATCAGGAACATTTTGTCATTTCACTTCATGCACTTGCGTACATGAAATGAAACAAAAAGCCGTCTCCCCCATCCCACATAAGTAGAACACAAAGACAACAACACACACAAGATCTACATGAACACGCATACCCAAACTAATACATATATCTAAACTAAACAAAAAAATCACTGTCTAAGGGAATGGACTGTCAGAACTGCCGTTCTGAATGGGCTAGCAGTTAGCTCCAGGCGCAGCTCCAGGCAGGGACCGTGGACCCCAGGCCCACCGGACGAATCAGGCCAAGTCCCCCCAGCCGATCCAGCACCAGCTCTCCCAGCCACACACCCTCGACACACCCTCGACACTCCTCACGACGACATCAAAAACACCACAGTCAATGCCAGGTGAGGCCGCCGCCAGACCGCCCTCGGTGTTATCGGAACTGCCGGTCTGCATGACTAGCGGTTAGCTTAGCCTGCCCTGCTCTCCCAGCCGATCCAGCGCCAGCTTTCACAGCCATCAAACGAAGACAAAGCTTAGACGCAGACGCGGACAAAGACACTGCATGGACGATACTGGGTGAGGCCGCTGCAAACGCGAATTTGCGCTGCCATCTCAGGTCTGATCTCTATTGGTCCAGACATGGTTTGGCCTTCCTGACACACAGCAATCATTACAGCAAGTATCTCCAATGACTTTACAACCTACACAAACCTTGTTAGAGGTAGAGTAAACCAGCCAGCCACTGTTTCACACCTGGCGGCTTCAGCAAAACCCACGACATGAGGTTTTGACTTGTATGATGGTCTGGTTTGTGTTTTTACTTTTCATTCAACAGTAGAAAAGTGGGACTGTCTTTCAAAATCATTTTAACAGAACTGCATACTTTCCCTGCCCCTGTCCCAACACAGTGAGCTAAAAATCCTTGTAAAGCTATGCTACTACAAAATCTCAACATAAACACCAATTTTCCATGTCAGTTCATGACCCAAATATTTCCCCACGTTGCTCTTTACCATCGACACATCTCTTTACTGAACTAACCCCTGCAAACTGTGCACGAAAACAACACAACCGACACTAATTCATGTTTATGATCAAAATAAATACAATAAACCTCGTCACAATGAAACGTGTCAGTGGACTTCATGAATACCTGTCTTTTGCTCATAGGTGAGTACACACCTGGGTCATAGGTGAGTACAACCTCTGAGTAATAACTGTGTTCTGCTCATAGGTGAGTACACACCTGGGTCATAGGTGAGTACAATCTCTGGGTAATAACTGTGTTTTGCTCATAGGTGAGTACTCACCTGGGTCATAGGTGAATACAGTTTCCGGGTACTCAGTCAAGCAAAGAGGCCATACATTTCCTTTGTGTGAACTTTTTATTCAGTATGCTCATTGTGCTGAAAACCACGAGTAAAAGGAGTCATAGCATACTTTGCATAACACACACACACACACACACACACACACACACACACACACACACACACACACACACACGCACACACACACACACACACACACATATATTCACACCTCCTTTTCTTGTTTGCTGTCACAAATCACGTTTCGCATGAGCCGCTTCTTATTCATCCTGCATAGACACTAGTGAGTCACATGGAAGTCACCTCCATTCTTCACCATACACAAATACACGCTCTGCATGTCTAGAAAAGCACTATATAAATGTAATTACTATTATTATTATTATTATTATTATTATTATTATCATTATTATAACTATCATTATAATATCAATATCACTATCAATATTATTATTATTATTATCAAACAATTGAACTTTGTGTAATTCATGTTATGTCAGCGATCAGGACTTTCAGTTCATGTGATTAGAGGCAGTTGCTGTTTGTGGTATGAAATGAATCACTACTGAAGAAGAAGAAGAAGAAGAAGAAGAAGAAGAAGAAGAAGAAGAAGAAGAAGAAGAAAGAGACGAAGAAACGGAAGAAACAAGAAACAGAAGAAAAAAAACTATAGTCAGTCCTCAAAATTAAAAACTTGGAGACTTTAAGGTGAATAGATTGCATTTTATATAGCACTTTTCTAGCTGCAACAGCCTCTCAAAGTGCTTTACAATTAATTAATGCCTCACATTCACGCGCTCTCTATCTCTCTCTCTCTCTCTCTCTCTCTCTCTCTCTCTCACACACACACACACACACACACACACACACACACACACCAATGGCAGTGTCAGATTAGCTCATCAGGAGCAGTTAGGGGTTAGGTGTCATCCCCAGGGACACCTCTACCTGTTTTGCCAGGAGGAGCCAAAGATTGAACCAGCAGCGCTTCAGTTACCGGGCATCCTGCTCTACCTCCTGAGACTCTGCTGGCAAACAGCAACAAAACAAGGACAAACGGATCTGCACATTTGCATTTGACTGTCTCCCCGAAAAGCATAGCTGTCACTGGCCTTAGCTATGAATACCAGTATTTCAGCTCCTGTTTTCACGTGAGCAGTTCCTGGGGTGGACTTAATTTTTGCACAGTTTGAGGGTTGCCCAGACATTTGTTATAGTTACACACAAATCTCTATCATTTCAACATAAGTCAAGTCAAGTCAAGTCAAATTTATTTACAAAGTACATACAGACCTGAGCAGGTAGCTAAAACACAAATACAAGAAGCACCGACATAGACAATAAGGTACATAGTTCATGGGCATGAATAAACAACACATGGACATAGGCCCAAGCCAGAAAGTAGCCACATCAGGAGGATTCAAACGCTAGAGAATAAAAGTAAGATTTGAGCCAGGACTTAAAAGAGTTGATGGAGGGGGCAGGATCTATATGGATGGGAATGCTGTTCCATGATCTAGGGGCTGCAACTACAAAGACACGGTCACCCCTGAGCTTGAGTTTAGATCGTGAGACAGCCAGGAGCCAAGGAACCTGGAGGTGATACTAGAGGGTTCAAAGGTCTGCGATATAGGGGGGGGGGCAGCCCATGTAGGGCTTTATAAACAAACAGGAGGACCTTAAAATCAATTCTGAACCACACAGACAGCCAGTGGAGAGAGGCTAGTATTGCGGTAATATGGTCTCTCTTCTGGGTACCTGTCAGGAGCCTGACCGCGTTCTGGACCAGTTGTAGGTGGGACAGGGACAACTGACTAATTCCAATATACATGGAGTTGCAGTAGTAAAAGTGGGAGGATATCAAAGTATGGATGACTTTCTCGAGATTCTTAAAAGAGAGAAATGGTTTGATTTTGGCAGTAGTACGAAGCTGGAAAAAACTGGTTTCACTACTCTATTGTTTGTCAAACTCGAAGGCAGAATCAAATATCACACCAAGGTTTTTGACATGATGCCTGCAGGCTGCAGCCGGCGACATGTATCTTGGCTCTGCGAAATGACGAAAGCTAAGCAGGTATGGGCTTGGCTAATGCTTGGATGGGAGATCTCCCGGGAAAACGGAGTTGCTGCCAGAAGTCGGCCAGTAGGGGGCAGTATTGCCTCTGGTCCTATTTTTTTTTAAAAAAACAACAAATATCAAAT